>NC_063447.1:1287852-1581366 GCF_020379485.1 Brassica napus
TCAAAAAGTTCCAAACCTTTTACCATCACCATATGTTAGTGAATGATGCAACTATGCATTCAAACAGTATTTTCATATTTTTGAATTTTTCTCAAAATCTATGTATTAACCCTTACGAAAATATTGAATTTTTCAGTAAATTCTATATATACTGAAGCCTATGATCTTTTAGAGTTGTTTAAAAATTTTAAACACATTCTACATTTGTATTAGTGTATATTAAACTCTCTTTCATGGTACATGGACATAGTTTTAATTTTATGTCAATTAATTTGTAAAACTTCATAATACTCCCTAAATTGGGGGATTTAACCACTATAAAATCACTATTTTCTAGAGAAACGGAGACAAAAAAGGTTCCAACCTCTTGACCTTCATCATTGTAGGGAGGGAGATGCAACTATGCATTAAAACAGTATTTTCATATTTTTGATTTTTTTCTCAAAATCTATGTGTTAACCCCTACGAAAATATTGAGTTTTTCGGTAAACGCTCTACTGAAGCCTATAATATTAGTGTTGTTTTAAAATTACAAACACATTCTAATTTGTATTAATGTATATTAAACTCTTTCTCATGGTACATGGGCATCATTTTAATTTTCAATTAGTTTAGTAAAACTTCATAATACCCCTAAATTGGTGGATTTAACCACTATAAATCGTTATTTTCTAGATAAAAAAGTTCCAAACCTCTTTGACCTTCATCATATGTTAGTGGAGGATGCAACTATGTATTGAAACAGTATTTTCATATTTTTAATTTTTCTCGAAATCCTTGTGTACCCCACGAAAATTGAATTTTTCGGTAAATGCTTTATATACTGAAGTTCCAAACCTCTTTGACCTTCATCATATGTTAGTGGACGATGCAACTATGCATTGAAACATTATTTTCATTTTTTAAATTTTCTCAAAATCTATGTGTTTACGAAAATATTGAATTTTCGGTAAATGCTCTATATACTGAAGCCTATGATCTTTAGTGTTGTTTTAAAATTTCTAAACACATTCTACATTTGTATTAATATATATTAAACTCTTTTTCATGGTACGTGGTCATCGTTTTAATTTTTTGTCAATTAATTTAGTAAAACTTCATAATACTCCCTAAATTGGTGGACTAACACATATAAAATCGCTATTTTCTAGAGAAACGGAGACAAAAAAATTTCCAAACCTCTTTGACCTTCATCATATGTTAGTGAAGGATGCAACTATGTATTAAAACAGAATTTTGAATTTTTCTCAAAATCTATGTGTAAACCGCTACAAAAATATTGAGTTTTTCTATAAATGTTCTATATACTGAATTTTATGATCTTTAGCGTTGTTTTAAAATTTCTAAACACATTCTCCATTTCTATTAATGCATATTAAACTCTCTTTCATGATACGTGGGTATCGTTTTAATTTTTGTCAATTAATTTACTAAGACTTCGGTGGATTTAACCACTATAAAATCGCTATTTTTTAGGAAAACGGAGACAACAAAAGTTCCAAACCTCTTTTACCATCACCATATGTTAGTGAATGATGCAACTATGCATTCAAACAGTATTTTCATATTTTTGAATTTTTCTCAAAATCTATGTATTAACCCTTACGAAAATATTGAATTTTTCAGTAAATTCTATATATACTGAAGCCTATGATCTTTAGAGTTGTTTTAAAATTTTTAAACACATTCTACATTTGTATTAGTGTATATTAAACTCTCTTTCATGGTACATGGACATAGTTTAATTTTATGTCAATTAATTTAGTAAAACTTCATAATACTCCCTAAATTGGGGGATTTAACCACTATAAAATCACTATTTTCTAGAGAAACGGAGACAAAAAGGTTCCAAACCTCTTTGACCTTCATCATATGTTAGTGGAGGATGCAACTATGCATTAAAACAGTATTTTCATATTTTTGATTTTTTCTCAAAATCTATGTGTTAACCCCTACGAAAATATTGAGTTTTTCGGTAAACGCTCTACTGAAGCCTATAATATTTAGTGTTGTTTTAAAATTTACAAACACATTCTAAATGTTGTATTAATGTATATTAAACTCTTTCTCATGGTACATGGGCATCATTTTAATTTTCAATTAGTTTAGTAAAACTTCATAATACCCCTAAATTGGTGGATTTAACCACTATAAAATCGTTATTTTCTAGATAAAAAAAGTTCCAAACCTCTTTGACCTTCATCATATGTTAGTGGAGGATGCAACTATGTATTGAAACAGTATTTTCATTTTTTAATTTTTCTCGAAATCCTTGTGACCCCACGAAAATATTGAATTTTTCGGTAAATGCTTTATATACTGAAGTTCCAAACCTCTTTGACCTTCATCATATGTTAGTGGACGATGCAACTATGCATTGAAACATTATTTTCATTTTTTAAAAATTTTCTCAAAATCTATGTGTTTACGAAAATATTGAATTTTCGGTAAATGCTCTATATACTGAAGCCTATGATCTTTAGTGTTGTTTTAAAATTTCTAAACACATTCTACATTTGTATTAATATATATTAAACTCTTTTTCATGGTACGTGGTCATCGTTTTAATTTTTTGTCAATTAATTTAGTAAAACTTCATAATACTCCCTAAATTGGTGGACTAACACATAAAAATCGCTATTTTCTAGAGAAACGGAGACAAAAAAATTTCCAAACCTCTTTGACCTTCATCATATGTTAGTGAAGGATGCAACTATGTATTAAAACAGAATTTTGAATTTTTCTCAAAATCTATGTGTAAACCGCTACAAAAATATTGAGTTTTTCTATAAATGTTCTATATACTGAATTTTATGATCTTTAGCGTTGTTTTAAAATTTCTAAACACATTCTCCATTTCTATTAATGCATATTAAACTCTCTTTCATGATACGTGGGTATCGTTTTAATTTTTGTCAATTAATTTACTAAGACTTCGGTGGATTTAACCACTATAAAATCGCTATTTTTAGGAAAACGGAGACAACAAAAGTTCCAAACCTCTTTTACCATCACCATATGTTAGTGAATGATGCAACTATGCATTCAAACAGTATTTTCATATTTTTGAATTTTTCTCAAAATCTATGTATTAACCCTTACGAAAATATTGAATTTTTCAGTAAATTCTATATATACTGAAGCCTATGATCTTTAGAGTTGTTTTAAAATTTTAAACACATTCTACATTTGTATTAGTGTATATTAAACTCTCTTTCATGGTACATGGACATAGTTTTAATTTTATGTCAATTAATTTAGTAAAACTTCATAATACTCCCTAAATTGGGGGATTTAACCACTATAAAATCACTATTTTCTAGAGAAACGGAGACAAAAAAGGTTCCAAACCTCTTTGACCTTCATCATATGTTAGTGGAGGATGCAACTATGCATAAAAACAGTATTTTCATATTTTTGATTTTTTTCTCAAAATCTATGTGTTAACCCCTACGAAAATATTGAGTTTTTCGGTAAACGCTCTACTGAAGCCTATAATATTTAGTGTTGTTTTAAAATTTACAAACACATTCTAAATTTGTATTAATGTATATTAAACTCTTTCTCATGGTACATGGGCATCATTTTAATTTTCAATTAGTTTAGTAAAACTTCATAATACCCCTAAATTGGTGGATTTAACCACTATAAAATCGTTATTTCTAGATAAAAAAAGTTCCAAACCTCTTTGACCTTCATCATATGTTAGTGGAGGATGCAACTATGTATTGAAACAGTATTTTCATATTTTTAATTTTTCTCGAAATCCTTGTACCCCACGAAAATATTGAATTTTTCGGTAAATGCTTTATATACTGAAGTTCCAAACCTCTTTGACCTTCATCATATGTTAGTGGACGATGCAACTATGCATTGAAACATTATTTTCATTTTTTTAAAATTTTCTCAAAATCTATGTGTTTACGAAAATATTGAATTTTCGGTAAATGCTCTATATACTGAAGCCTATGATCTTTAGTGTTGTTTTAAAATTTCTAAACACATTCTACATTTGTAT
The DNA here is from genome assembly GCF_020379485.1 of Brassica napus. Lineage (NCBI taxonomy): Eukaryota > Viridiplantae > Streptophyta > Magnoliopsida > Brassicales > Brassicaceae > Brassica > Brassica napus. Next base: position 1,291,871 of record NC_063447.1, read on the forward strand.
TAATATATATTAAACTCTTTTCATGGTACGTGGTCATCGTTTTAATTTTTTGTCAATTAATTTAGTAAAACTTCATAATACTCCCTAAATTGGTGGACTAACACAATAAAATCGCTATTTTCTAGAGAAACGGAGACAAAAAATTCCAAACCTCTTTGACCTTCATCATATGTTAGTGAAGGATGCAACTATGTATTAAAACAGAATTTTGAATTTTTCTCAAAATCTATGTGTAAACCGCTACAAAAATATTGAGTTTTCTATAAATGTTCTATATACTGAATTTTATGATCTTTAGCGTTGTTTTAAAATTCTAAACACATTCTCCATTTCTATTAATGCATATTAAACTCTCTTTCATGATACGTGGGTATCGTTTTAATTTTTGTCAATTAATTTACTAAGACTTCGGTGGATTTAACCACTATAAAATCGCTATTTTTTAGGAAAACGGAGACAACAAAAGTTCCAAACCTCTTTTACCATCACCATATGTTAGTGAATGATGCAACTATGCATTCAAACAGTATTTTCATATTTTTGAATTTTTCTCAAAATCTATGTATTAACCCTTACGAAAATATTGAATTTTCAGTAAATTCTATATATACTGAAGCCTATGATCTTTAGAGTGTTTTAAAATTTTTAAACACATTCTACATTTTTATTAGTGTATATTAAACTCTCTTTCATGGTACATGGACATAGTTTTAATTTTATGTCAATTAATTTAGTAAAACTTCATAATACTCCCTAAATTGGGGGATTTAACCACTATAAAATCACTATTTTCTAGAGAAACGGAGACAAAAAGGTTCCAAACCTCTTTGACCTTCATCATATGTTAGTGGAGGATGCAACTATGCATTAAAACAGTATTTTCATATTTTTGATTTTTTTCTCAAAATCTATGTGTTAACCCCTACGAAAATATTGAGTTTTTCGGTAAACGCTCTACTGAAGCCTATAATATTTAGTGTTGTTTTAAAATTTACAAACACATTCTAAATTTGTATTAATGTATATTAAACTCTTTCTCATGGTACATGGGCATCATTTTAATTTTCAATTAGTTTAGTAAAACTTCATAATACCCCTAAATTGGTGGATTTAACCACTATAAAATCGTTATTTTCTAGATAAAAAAGTTCCAAACCTCTTTGACCTTCATCATATGTTAGTGGAGGATGCAACTATGTATTGAAACAGTATTTTCATTTTTTTAATTTTTCTCGAAATCCTTGTGTACCCCACGAAAATATTGAATTTTTCGGTAAATGCTTTATATACTGAAGTTCCAAACTCTTTGACCTTCATCATATGTTAGTGGACGATGCAACTATGCATTGAAACATTATTTTCATTTTTTTAAAATTTTTTCAAAATCTATGTGTTTACGAAAATATTGAATTTTCGGTAAATGCTCTATATACTGAAGCCTATGATCTTTAGTGTTGTTTTAAAATTTCTAAACACATTCTACATTTGTATTAATATATATTAAACTCTTTTTCATGGTACGTGGTCATCGTTTTAATTTTTTGTCAATTAATTTAGTAAAACTTCATAATACTCCCTAAATTGGTGGACTAACACATATAAAATCGCTAATTTTCTAGAGAAACGGAGACAAAAAAATTTCCAAACCTCTTTGACCTTCATCATATGTTAGTGAAGGATGCAACTATGTTTAAAACAGAATTTTGAATTTTTCTCAAAATCTATGTGTAAACCGCTACAAAAATATTGAGTTTTTCTATAAATGTTCTATATACTGAATTTTATGATCTTTAGCGTTGTTTTAAAATTTCTAAACACATTCTCCATTTCTATTAATGCATATTAAACTCTCTTTCATGATACGTGGGTATCGTTTTAATTTTTGTCAATTAATTTACTAAGACTTCGGTGGATTTAACCACTATAAAATCGCTATTTTTTAGGAAAACGGAGACAACAAAAGTTCCAAACCTCTTTTACCATCACCATATGTTAGTGAATGATGCAACTATGCATTCAAACAGTATTTTCATATTTTTGAATTTTTCTCAAAATCTATGTATTAACCCTTACGAAAATATTGAATTTTTCAGTAAATTCTATATATACTGAAGCCTATGATCTTTAGAGTTGTTTTAAAATTTTTAAACACATTCTACATTTGTATTAGTGTATATTAAACTCTCTTTCATGGTACATGGACATAGTTTTAATTTTATGTCAATTAATTTAGTAAAACTTCATAATACTCCCTAAATTGGGGGATTTAACCACTATAAAATCACTATTTTCTAGAGAAACGGAGACAAAAAAGGTTCCAAACCTCTTTGACCTTCATCATATGTTAGTGGAGGATGCAACTATGCATTAAAACAGTATTTTCATATTTTTGATTTTTTTCTCAAAATCTATGTGTTAACCCCTACGAAAATATTGAGTTTTTCGGTAAACGCTCTACTGAAGCCTATAATATTTAGTGTTGTTTTAAAATTTACAAACACATTCTAAATTTGTATTAATGTATATTAAACTCTTTCTCATGGTACATGGGCATCATTTTAATTTTCAATTAGTTTAGTAAAACTTCATAATACCCCTAAATTGGTGGATTTAACCACTATAAAATCGTTATTTTCTAGATAAAAAAAGTTCCAAACCTCTTTGACCTTCATCATATGTTAGTGGAGGATGCAACTATGTATTGAAACAGTATTTTCATATTTTTTAATTTTTCTCGAAATCCTTGTGTACCCCACGAAAATATTGAATTTTTCGGTAAATGCTTTATATACTGAAGTTCCAAACCTCTTTGACCTTCATCATATGTTAGTGGACGATGCAACTATGCATTGAAACATTATTTTCATTTTTTAAAATTTTCTCAAAATCTATGTGTTTACGAAAATATTGAATTTTCGGTAAATGCTCTATATACTGAAGCCTATGATCTTTAGTGTTGTTTTAAAATTTCTAAACACATTCTACATTTGTATTAATATATATTAAACTCTTTTTCATGGTACGTGGTCATCGTTTTAATTTTTTGTCAATTAATTTAGTAAAACTTCATAATACTCCCTAAATTGGTGGACTAACACATATAAAATCGCTATTTTCTAGAGAAACGGAGACAAAAAAATTTCCAAACCTCTTTGACCTTCATCATATGTTAGTGAAGGATGCATCTATGTGTAAACCGCTACAAAAATATTGAGTTTTTCTATAAATGTTCTATATACTGAATTTTATGATCTTTAGCGTTGTTTTAAAATTTCTAAACACATTCTCCATTTCTATTAATGCATATTAAACTCTCTTTCATGATACGTGGGTATCGTTTTAATTTTTGTCAATTAATTTACTAAGACTTCGGTGGATTTAACCACTATAAAATCGCTATTTTTTAGGAAAACGGAGACAACAAAAGTTCCAAACCTCTTTTACCATCACCATATGTTAGTGAATGATGCAACTATGCATTCAAACAGTATTTTCATATTTTTGAATTTTTCTCAAAATCTATGTATTAACCCTTACGAAAATATTGAATTTTTCAGTAAATTCTATATATACTGAAGCCTATGATCTTTAGAGTTGTTTTAAAATTTTTAAACACATTCTACATTTGTATTAGTGTATATTAAACTCTCTTTCATGGTACATGGACATAGTTTTAATTTTATGTCAATTAATTTAGTAAAACTTCATAATACTCCCTAAATTGGGGGATTTAACCACTATAAAATCACTATTTTCTAGAGAAACGGAGACAAAAAAGGTTCCAAACCTCTTTGACCTTCATCATATGTTAGTGGAGGATGCAACTATGCATTAAAACAGTATTTTCATATTTTGATTTTTTTCTCAAAATCTATGTGTTAACCCCTACGAAAATATTGAGTTTTTCGGTAAACGCTCTACTGAAGCCTATAATATTTAGTGTTGTTTTAAAATTTACAAACACATTCTAAATTTGTATTAATGTATATTAAACTCTTTCTCATGGTACATGGGCATCATTTTAATTTTCAATTAGTTTAGTAAAACTTCATAATACCCCTAAATTGGTGGATTTAACCACTATAAAATCGTTATTTTCTAGATAAAAAAGTTCCAAACCTCTTTGACCTTCATCATATGTTAGTGGAGGATGCAACTATGTATTGAAACAGTATTTTCATATTTTTTAATTTTTCTCGAAATCCTTGTGTACCCCACGAAAATATTGAATTTTTCGGTAAATGCTTTATATACTGAAGTTCCAAACCTCTTTGACCTTCATCATATGTTAGTGGACGATGCAACTATGCATTGAAACATTATTTTCATTTTTTAAAATTTTCTCAAAATCTATGTGTTTACGAAAATATTGAATTTTCGGTAAATGCTCTATATACTGAAGCCTATGATCTTTAGTGTTGTTTTAAAATTTCTAAACACATTCTACATTTGTATTAATATATATTAAACTCTTTTTCATGGTACGTGGTCATCGTTTTAATTTTTTGTCAATTAATTTAGTAAAACTTCATAATACTCCCTAAATTGGTGGACTAACACATATAAAATCGCTATTTTCTAGAGAAACGGAGACAAAAAAATTTCCAAACCTCTTTGACCTTCATCATATGTTAGTGAAGGATGCAACTATGTATTAAAACAGAATTTTGAATTTTTCTCAAAATCTATGTGTAAACCGCTACAAAAATATTGAGTTTTTCTATAAATGTTCTATATACTGAATTTTATGATCTTTAGCGTTGTTTTAAAATTTCTAAACACATTCTCCATTTCTATTAATGCATATTAAACTCTCTTTCATGATACGTGGGTATCGTTTTAATTTTTGTCAATTAATTTACTAAGACTTCGGTGGATTTAACCACTATAAAATCGCTATTTTTTAGGAAAACGGAGACAACAAAAGTTCCAAACCTCTTTTACCATCACCATATGTTAGTGAATGATGCAACTATGCATTCAAACAGTATTTTCATATTTTTGAATTTTTCTCAAAATCTATGTATTAACCCTTACGAAAATATTGAATTTTTCAGTAAATTCTATATATACTGAAGCCTATGATCTTTAGAGTTGTTTTAAAATTTTTAAACACATTCTACATTTGTATTAGTGTATATTAAACTCTCTTTCATGGTACATGGACATAGTTTTAATTTTATGTCAATTAATTTAGTAAAACTTCATAATACTCCCTAAATTGGGGGATTTAACCACTATAAAATCACTATTTTCTAGAGAAACGGAGACAAAAAAGGTTCCAAACCTCTTTGACCTTCATCATATGTTAGTGGAGGATGCAACTATGCATTAAAACAGTATTTTCATATTTTTGATTTTTTTCTCAAAATCTATGTGTTAACCCCTACGAAAATATTGAGTTTTTCGGTAAACGCTCTACTGAAGCCTATAATATTTAGTGTTGTTTTAAAATTTACAAACACATTCTAAATTTGTATTAATGTATATTAAACTCTTTCTCATGGTACATGGGCATCATTTTAATTTTCAATTAGTTTAGTAAAACTTCATAATACCCCTAAATTGGTGGATTTAACCACTATAAAATCGTTATTTTCTAGATAAAAAAGTTCCAAACCTCTTTGACCTTCATCATATGTTAGTGGAGGATGCAACTATGTATTGAAACAGTATTTTCATATTTTTTAATTTTTCTCGAAATCCTTGTGTACCCCACGAAAATATTGAATTTTTCGGTAAATGCTTTATATACTGAAGTTCCAAACCTCTTTGACCTTCATCATATGTTAGTGGACGATGCAACTATGCATTGAAACATTATTTTCATTTTTTAAAATTTTCTCAAAATCTATGTGTTTACGAAAATATTGAATTTTCGGTAAATGCTCTATATACTGAAGCCTATGATCTTTAGTGTTGTTTTAAAATTTCTAAACACATTCTACATTTGTATTAATATATATTAAACTCTTTTTCATGGTACGTGGTCATCGTTTTAATTTTTTGTCAATTAATTTAGTAAAACTTCATAATACTCCCTAAATTGGTGGACTAACACATATAAAATCGCTATTTTCTAGAGAAACGGAGACAAAAAAATTTCCAAACCTCTTTGACCTTCATCATATGTTAGTGAAGGATGCAACTATGTATTAAAACAGAATTTTGAATTTTTCTCAAAATCTATGTGTAAACCGCTACAAAATATTGAGTTTTTCTATAAATGTTCTATATACTGAATTTTATGATCTTTAGCGTTGTTTTAAAATTTCTAAACACATTCTCCATTTCTATTAATGCATATTAAACTCTCTTTCATGATACGTGGGTATCGTTTTAATTTTTGTCAATTAATTTACTAAGACTTCGGTGGATTTAACCACTATAAAATCGCTATTTTTTAGGAAAACGGAGACAACAAAAGTTCCAAACCTCTTTTACCATCACCATATGTTAGTGAATGATGCAACTATGCATTCAAACAGTATTTTCATATTTTTGAATTTTTCTCAAAATCTATGTATTAACCCTTACGAAAATATTGAATTTTTCAGTAAATTCTATATATACTGAAGCCTATGATCTTTAGAGTTGTTTTAAAATTTTTAAACACATTCTACATTTTATTAGTGTATATTAAACTCTCTTTCATGGTACATGGACATAGTTTTAATTTTATGTCAATTAATTTAGTAAAACTTCATAATACTCCCTAAATTGGGGGATTTAACCACTATAAAATCACTATTTTCTAGAGAAACGGAGACAAAAAAGGTTCCAAACCTCTTTGACCTTCATCATATGTTAGTGGAGGATGCAACTATGCATTAAAACAGTATTTTCATATTTTTGATTTTTTCTCAAAATCTATGTGTTAACCCCTACGAAAATATTGAGTTTTTCGGTAAACGCTCTACTGAAGCCTATAATATTTAGTGTTGTTTTAAAATTTACAAACACATTCTAAATTTGTATTAATGTATATTAAACTCTTTCTCATGGTACATGGGCATCATTTTAATTTTCAATTAGTTTAGTAAAACTTCATAATACCCCTAAATTGGTGGATTTAACCACTATAAAATCGTTATTTTCTAGATAAAAAAAGTTCCAAACCTCTTTGACCTTCATCATATGTTAGTGGAGGATGCAACTATGTATTGAAACAGTATTTTCATATTTTTTAATTTTTCTCGAAATCCTTGTGTACCCACGAAAATATTGAATTTTTCGGTAAATGCTTTATATACTGAAGTTCCAAACCTCTTTGACCTTCATCATATGTTAGTGGACGATGCAACTATGCATTGAAACATTATTTTCATTTTTTTAAAATTTTCTCAAAATCTATGTGTTTACGAAAATATTGAATTTTCGGTAAATGCTCTATATACTGAAGCCTATGATCTTTAGTGTTGTTTTAAAATTTCTAAACACATTCTACATTTGTATTAATATATATTAAACTCTTTTTCATGGTACGTGGTCATCGTTTTAATTTTTTGTCAATTAATTTAGTAAAACTTCATAATACTCCCTAAATTGGTGGACTAACACATATAAAATCGCTATTTTCTAGAGAAACGGAGACAAAAAAATTTCCAAACCTCTTTGACCTTCATCATATGTTAGTGAAGGATGCAACTATGTATTAAAACAGAATTTTGAATTTTTCTCAAAATCTATGTGTAAACCGCTACAAAAATATTGAGTTTTTCTATAAATGTTCTATATACTGAATTTTATGATCTTTAGCGTTGTTTTAAAATTTCTAAACACATTCTCCATTTCTATTAATGCATATTAAACTCTCTTTCATGATACGTGGGTATCGTTTTAATTTTTGTCAATTAATTTACTAAGACTTCGGTGGATTTAACCACTATAAAATCGCTATTTTTTAGGAAAACGGAGACAACAAAAGTTCCAAACCTCTTTTACCATCACCATATGTTAGTGAATGATGCAACTATGCATTCAAACAGTATTTTCATATTTTTGAATTTTTCTCAAAATCTATGTATTAACCCTTACGAAAATATTGAATTTTTCAGTAAATTCTATATATACTGAAGCCTATGATCTTTAGAGTTGTTTTAAAATTTTTAAACACATTCTACATTTGTATTAGTGTATATTAAACTCTCTTTCATGGTACATGGACATAGTTTTAATTTTATGTCAATTAATTTAGTAAAACTTCATAATACTCCCTAAATTGGGGGATTTAACCACTATAAAATCACTATTTTCTAGAGAAACGGAGACAAAAAAGGTTCCAAACCTCTTTGACCTTCATCATATGTTAGTGGAGGATGCAACTATGCATTAAAACAGTATTTTCATATTTTTGATTTTTTTCTCAAAATCTATGTGTTAACCCCTACGAAAATATTGAGTTTTTCGGTAAACGCTCTACTGAAGCCTATAATATTTAGTGTTGTTTTAAAATTTACAAACACATTCTAAATTTGTATTAATGTATATTAAACTCTTTCTCATGGTACATGGGCATCATTTTAATTTTCAATTAGTTTAGTAAAACTTCATAATACCCCTAAATTGGTGGATTTAACCACTATAAAATCGTTATTTTCTAGATAAAAAAAGTTCCAAACCTCTTTGACCTTCATCATATGTTAGTGGAGGATGCAACTATGTATTGAAACAGTATTTTCATATTTTTTAATTTTTCTCGAAATCCTTGTGTACCCCACGAAAATATTGAATTTTTCGGTAAATGCTTTATATACTGAAGTTCCAAACCTCTTTGACCTTCATCATATGTTAGTGGACGATGCAACTATGCATTGAAACATTATTTTCATTTTTTTAAAATTTTCTCAAAATCTATGTGTTTACGAAAATATTGAATTTTCGGTAAATGCTCTATATACTGAAGCCTATGATCTTTAGTGTTGTTTTAAAATTTCTAAACACATTCTACATTTGTATTAATATATATTAAACTCTTTTTCATGGTACGTGGTCATCGTTTTAATTTTTTGTCAATTAATTTAGTAAAACTTCATAATACTCCCTAAATTGGTGGACTAACACATATAAAATCGCTATTTTCTAGAGAAACGGAGACAAAAAAATTTCCAAACCTCTTTGACCTTCATCATATGTTAGTGAAGGATGCAACTATGTATTAAAACAGAATTTTGAATTTTTCTCAAAATCTATGTGTAAACCGCTACAAAAATATTGAGTTTTTCTATAAATGTTCTATATACTGAATTTTATGATCTTTAGCGTTGTTTTAAAATTTCTAAACACATTCTCCATTTCTATTAATGCATATTAAACTCTCTTTCATGATACGTGGGTATCGTTTTAATTTTTGTCAATTAATTTACTAAGACTTCGGTGGATTTAACCACTATAAAATCGCTATTTTTTAGGAAAACGGAGACAACAAAAGTTCCAAACCTCTTTTACCATCACCATATGTTAGTGAATGATGCAACTATGCATTCAAACAGTATTTTCATATTTTTGAATTTTTCTCAAAATCTATGTATTAACCCTTACGAAAATATTGAATTTTTCAGTAAATTCTATATATACTGAAGCCTATGATCTTTAGAGTTGTTTTAAAATTTTTAAACACATTCTACATTTGTATTAGTGTATATTAAACTCTCTTTCATGGTACATGGACATAGTTTTAATTTTATGTCAATTAATTTAGTAAAACTTCATAATACTCCCTAAATTGGGGGATTTAACCACTATAAAATCACTATTTTCTAGAGAAACGGAGACAAAAAAGGTTCCAAACCTCTTTGACCTTCATCATATGTTAGTGGAGGATGCAACTATGCATTAAAACAGTATTTTCATATTTTTGATTTTTTTCTCAAAATCTATGTGTTAACCCCTACGAAAATATTGAGTTTTTCGGTAAACGCTCTACTGAAGCCTATAATATTTAGTGTTGTTTTAAAATTTACAAACACATTCTAAATTTGTATTAATGTATATTAAACTCTTTCTCATGGTACATGGGCATCATTTTAATTTTCAATTAGTTTAGTAAAACTTCATAATACCCCTAAATTGGTGGATTTAACCACTATAAAATCGTTATTTTCTAGATAAAAAAAGTTCCAAACCTCTTTGACCTTCATCATATGTTAGTGGAGGATGCAACTATGTATTGAAACAGTATTTTCATATTTTTTAATTTTTCTCGAAATCCTTGTGTACCCCACGAAAATATTGAATTTTTCGGTAAATGCTTTATATACTGAAGTTCCAAACCTCTTTGACCTTCATCATATGTTAGTGGACGATGCAACTATGCATTGAAACATTATTTTCATTTTTTTAAAATTTTCTCAAAATCTATGTGTTTACGAAAATATTGAATTTTCGGTAAATGCTCTATATACTGAAGCCTATGATCTTTAGTGTTGTTTTAAAATTTCTAAACACATTCTACATTTGTATTAATATATATTAAACTCTTTTTCATGGTACGTGGTCATCGTTTTAATTTTTTGTCAATTAATTTAGTAAAACTTCATAATACTCCCTAAATTGGTGGACTAACACATATAAAATCGCTATTTTCTAGAGAAACGGAGACAAAAAAATTTCCAAACCTCTTTGACCTTCATCATATGTTAGTGAAGGATGCAACTATGTATTAAAACAGAATTTTGAATTTTTCTCAAAATCTATGTGTAAACCGCTACAAAAATATTGAGTTTTTCTATAAATGTTCTATATACTGAATTTTATGATCTTTAGCGTTGTTTTAAAATTTCTAAACACATTCTCCATTTCTATTAATGCATATTAAACTCTCTTTCATGATACGTGGGTATCGTTTTAATTTTTGTCAATTAATTTACTAAGACTTCGGTGGATTTAACCACTATAAAATCGCTATTTTTTAGGAAAACGGAGACAACAAAAGTTCCAAACCTCTTTTACCATCACCATATGTTAGTGAATGATGCAACTATGCATTCAAACAGTATTTTCATATTTTTGAATTTTTCTCAAAATCTATGTATTAACCCTTACGAAAATATTGAATTTTTCAGTAAATTCTATATATACTGAAGCCTATGATCTTTAGAGTTGTTTTAAAATTTTTAAACACATTCTACATTTTTATTAGTGTATATTAAACTCTCTTTCATGGTACATGGACATAGTTTTAATTTTATGTCAATTAATTTAGTAAAACTTCATAATACTCCCTAAATTGGGGGATTTAACCACTATAAAATCACTATTTTCTAGAGAAACGGAGACAAAAAAGGTTCCAAACCTCTTTGACCTTCATCATATGTTAGTGGAGGATGCAACTATGCATTAAAACAGTATTTTCATATTTTTGATTTTTTTCTCAAAATCTATGTGTTAACCCCTACGAAAATATTGAGTTTTTCGGTAAACGCTCTACTGAAGCCTATAATATTTAGTGTTGTTTTAAAATTTACAAACACATTCTAAATTTGTATTAATGTATATTAAACTCTTTCTCATGGTACATGGGCATCATTTTAATTTTCAATTAGTTTAGTAAAACTTCATAATACCCCTAAATTGGTGGATTTAACCACTATAAAATCGTTATTTTCTAGATAAAAAAAGTTCCAAACCTCTTTGACCTTCATCATATGTTAGTGGAGGATGCAACTATGTATTGAAACAGTATTTTCATATTTTTTAATTTTTCTCGAAATCCTTGTGTACCCCACGAAAATATTGAATTTTCGGTAAATGCTTTATATACTGAAGTTCCAAACCTCTTTGACCTTCATCATATGTTAGTGGACGATGCAACTATGCATTGAAACATTATTTTCATTTTTTTAAAATTTTCTCAAAATCTATGTGTTTACGAAAATATTGAATTTTCGGTAAATGCTCTATATACTGAAGCCTATGATCTTTAGTGTTGTTTTAAAATTTCTAAACACATTCTACATTTGTATTAATATATATTAAACTCTTTTTCATGGTACGTGGTCATCGTTTTAATTTTTTGTCAATTAATTTAGTAAAACTTCATAATACTCCCTAAATTGGTGGACTAACACATATAAAATCGCTATTTTCTAGAGAAACGGAGACAAAAAAATTTCCAAACCTCTTTGACCTTCATCATATGTTAGTGAAAGATGCAACTATGCATTAAAACAGAATTTTGAATTTTTGAATTTTTCTCAAAATCTATGTGTAAACCGCTACAAAAATATTGAGTTTTTCTATAAATGTTCTATATACTGAATTTTATGATCTTTAGCGTTGTTTTAAAATTTCTAAACACATTCTCCATTTCTATTAATGCATATTAAACTCTCTTTCATGATACGTGGGTATCGTTTTAATTTTTGTCAATTAATTTACTAAGACTTCGGTGGATTTAACCACTATAAAATCGCTATTTTTTAGGGAAACGGAGACAACAAAAGTTCCAAACCTCTTTTACCTTCACCATATGTTAGTGAAGGATGCAACTATGCATTCAAACAGTATTTTTATATTTTTGAATTTTTCTCAAAATCTATGTATTAACCCTTACGAAAATATTGAATTTTTCAGTAAATTCTATATATACTGAAGCCTATGATCTTTAGAGTTGTTTTAAAAATTTTAAACACATTCTACATTTGTATTAGTGTATATTAAACTCTCTTTCATGGTACATGGGCATAGTTTTAATTTTATGCCAATTAATTTAGTAAAACTTCATAATACCCCCTAAATCGGTGGATTTAACCACTATAAAATCGCTATTCTCTAGAAAAACGGAGATAACAAAGGTTCAAAACCTCTTTGATATTCATCATATGTTAGTTAATGATGCAACTATGCATTAAAAGAGTATTTTTTTCATTTTTTTATTTAAAAAAAAAAAACTCTATGTGTAAACACATAGATATTGAGAAAAATTCAAAAATACTAAAATACTGTTTTAATGCATAGTTCCATCCTCCACTAATATATGATGAAGATACAATAGGTTTGAAACTTTTGTTGTCTCCGTTTCTCTAGAAAATAGCGATTTTATAGTGGTTAAATCCACCAATTTAGGGAGTATCATGAAGTTTTACTAAATTAATTAACAAAAAATTAAAACGATGCCCATGTACCATGAAAGAGAGTTTACAATATATTAATAGAAATGGAGAATGTGTTTAGAAATTTTAAAACAACACTAAAGATCATAGACTTCAGTATATAGAACATTTACCGAAAAACTCAATATTTTCGGTAAATGTTCTATATACAGCCTATGATCTTTATTGTTGTTTTAAAAATTATAAACACATTCTACATTTGTATTAATGTATATTAAACTCTCTTTCATGGTACATGGGCATCGTTTTCATTTTGTCAATTAATTTAGTAAAACTTCGTAGTATTTCCTAAATTGGTGGACTAACCACTATAAAATTTATATTTTCTAGAGAAACCGAGACAACAAGATTTTCAAACCTCTTTGACCTTCATCATATGATAATGAAAGATGCAACTATATATTAAAACAATATTTTCATATTTTTGAATTTTTCTCAAAATCTATGTGTTAACCCCCCTACGAAAATATTGATTTTTTTGGTAACTGCTCTACATACTGAAGCCTAAGATCTTTAGTGTTGTTTAAAAATTTCTAAACACATTATCCATTTGTATTAATATATAGTAAACTCGCTTTCATGGCACATGGACATCGTTTTAATTTTTTGTCAATTAATTTAATAACACTTCATAATACTCCATAAATTGGTGGATTTAACCACTATAAAATTGCTATTTTCTAGAAAAACGGAGACAACAAAAGTTACAAACCTATTTGACCTTCATCGTATGTTAGTGGAGGATGCAACTATGCATTAAAACAGTATTTTCATATTTTTGATTTTTTTCTCAAAATCTATGTGTTAACCCCCTACGAAAATATTGAGTTTTTCGGTAAATGTTCTATATACTGAAGCCTATGATCTTTATTGTTGTTTTAAAAATTATAAACACATTCTATATTTGTATTAATGTATATTAAACTCTCTTTCATGGGCATAGTTTTAATTTTATGTCAATTAATTTAGTAAAACTTCATAATACTCCCTAAATTGGGGGATTTAACCACTATAAAATCACTATTTTCTAGAGAAACGAAGATAATAAAAGTTCCAAACCTCTTTGACCTTCATCATATGTTAGTGGAGGATGCAACTATGCATTAAAACAGTATTTTCATATTTTTGAATTTTTCGGTAAATGCTCTACATACTGAAGCCTATGATATTTAGTGTTATTTTAAAATTTCTAAACACATTATACATTTGTATTAATGTATATTAAACTTTCCTTCATGGTACATGAATATCTTTTTAATATTTTGTCAATTAATTTAGTAAAACTTCATAGTACTCCCTAAATTGGTGGACTACCACTATAAAAAAGCTATTCTCTAGAAAAACGGAGACAACAAAGGTTCCAAACCTCTTTGACCTTCATCATATGTTAGTGAAGGATGCAAAGATGCATCAAAACAGAATTTTTATATTTTTAAATTTTTCTCAAAACCCATGTGTTAACAACCCCTACGAAAATATTGAGTTTTTCGGTAAATGTTCTATATACTGAAGCCTATGATCTTTAGTGTTGTTTTAAAATTTCTAAATACATTCTACATTTGTATTAATCTATATTAAACTCTCTTTCATGGTACATGGGCATCGTTTTAATTTTTTGTCAATTAATTTATTAAAACTTTATAATACTCTTTAAATTGGAGGACTAACCACTATAAATCGGTATTTTCTAGAGAAACGGAGACCACAAAAGTTCCAAACCTCTTTGATCTTCATCATATGTTAGTGAATGATGCAACTATGCATTAAAACATAATTTTCATATTTTTGAAATTTTCTCAAAATCTATGTGTCTCCTACGAAAATATTAAGTTTTTCGGTAAATGTTCTATATACTGAAGCCTACGATCTTTAGTGTTGTTTTATAATTTCTAAATACATTCTACATTTGTATTAATGTATATTAAGCTCTCTTTCATGGTACATGGGCATCGTTTTAATTTTTTTTCAAATAATTTAGTAAAACTTCATCATACTCCCTAAATTGGTGGATTTAACAACTATAAAATCACTATTTTCTAGAGAAACGAAGACAACAAAAGTTTCAAACCTCTTTGACCTTCATCATATGTTAGTGAAGGATGAAACTATGTATTAAAATAGTATTTTCATATTTTTGAATTTTTCTCAAAATCTACGTATTAACCCTTACGAAAATATTGAATTTTTTGGTAAATTCTATTTATACCGAAACCTATGATCTTTAGTGTTGTTTTAAAATTTCTAAACATTTTCTACATTTGAATTAATTTATATTAAACTCTCTTTCATGGTACATGGGCATCGTTTTAATTTTTTGTCAATTAATTTAGTAAAATTTCATAATACTTCTTAAATTTGTGGATTTAACCACTATAAAATTTCTATTTTCTAGAGAAACGGAGACAAAAAAAGTTCCAAACCTCTTTAACCTTCATCATATGTTAGTGAATGATGCAACTATGCATTAAAACAGCTTTTTCATATTTTTGAATTTTTCTCAAAATCTATGTGTTTAACCCTACAAAAATATAGAATTTTTCGGTAAATTCAATATATACTGAAGCCTATGATCTTTAGTGTTGTTTTAAAATTTCTAAACACATTCTACATTTGTATTAATGTATATTAAACTCTCTTTCATGGTACATGGACATCGTTTTAATTTTTTGTCAATTAATTTAGTAAAACTTCATAATACTTCTTAAATTGGTGGATTTAACCACTATAAAATCTCTGTTTTCTAGAGAAACGGAGACAATAAAAGTTTCAAACCTCTTTAAGCTTCATCATATGTTAGTGAATGATGCAACTATGCATTAAAACATCATTTTCATATTTTTGAATTTTTCTCAAAATCTATCTGTTAACCCTACAAAAATATAGAATTTTTCGGTAAAGTCAATATATACTGAAGCCTATGATCTTTAGTGTTGTTTTAAAATCTCTAAACACATTATACATTTGTATTAATGTATATTAAACTCTCTTTCATGGTACATGAACATCGTTTTAATTTTTTTGTCAATTAATTCATAAAACTTCATAATACTCCCTAAATTGGTGGATTTAACCACTATAAAGTCTCTATTTTCTAGAGAAACGGAGACAAAAAAGTTCCAAACCTCTTTAACCTTCATCATACGTTAGTGAATGATCAACTATGCATTAAAATAGCATTTTCATATTTTTGAATTTTTCTCAAAATCTATGTGTTAACCCTACAAAAATATAGAATTTTTCAGTAAATACAATATATACTGAAGCCTATGATCTTTAGTGTTGTTTTAAAATTTCTAAACACATTCTACATTTGTATTAATGTATATTAAACTCTCTTTCATGGTACATGAGTATCTTTTTAATTTTTTGTCAATTAATTTAGTAAAACTTCATAATACTCCCTAAATTGATGGATTTAACCACTATAAAATCGCTATTTTCTAGAGAAACAAAAGTTCCAAACCTATTTTACCTTCATCATATGTTAGTGGAGGATGCAACTATGCATTAAAACAATATTTTCATATTTTTGAATTTTCTCAAAATCTATGTGTTAACCCCAACAAAAATATTGAATTTTTCGGTAAATGTTCTATATACTGAAGCCTATGATCTTTATTGTTGTTTTAAAAATTATAAACATATTCTACATTTGTATTAATGTATATTAAACTCTTTTTCATGGTACATGGGCATGGTTTTTTTTTTTTAATTAATTTATTAAAATTTCATAATACTCTCCAAAATTAGTGGACTAACCACTATAAAATCACCATTCTCTAGAGAAACGGAGACAACAAAATTTACAAACCTCTTTGATCTTCATCGTATCTTAGTGGATGATGCAACTATGCATTAAAACATAAATTTCGTATTTTTGAATTTTTTTTCAAAATCTATGTGTTAACCCCTACAAAAATATTGTGTTTTTGAGTAAATACTCTATATACTGAAGCCTATGATCTTTAGGGTTTTTTTTAAATTTCTAAACACATTCTACTTTTGTATTAATTTATATTAAACTCTCTTTCAAGGTACAAGTGCTTCGTTTTAATTTTTTGTCAATTAATTTAATAAAACTTCATAATACTCTCTAAATTGGTGGATTTAACCACTATAAAATCGCTATTTTTTTAGAAACTGAGATAACAAAAGTTCCAAATCTCTTTGACATTCATCATATGTTAGTGGATGATGCAACTACGCATTAAAACAGTATTTTTTATATTTTTGATCAAAATCTATGTGTTAACCCCCCTACGAAAATATTGAATTTTTCGGTAATTTCTATATGTATTGAAGCCTATGATCTTTTGTGTTGTTTTAAAATTTCAAAACACATTCAACATTTGTATTAATATATATTAAGCTCTCTTTCATGGCACATGGGCATCGTTTTAATTTTTTATCATTATAATTTAGTAAAATTTCATAATACTCTCTAAATTAGTAGATTTAACCACTATAAAATCGTTATTTTCTAGAGAAACGGAGGCAACAAAAGTTCCAAACCTCTTTTACCTTCATCATATGTTAGTGGAAGATGAAATTATGCATTAAAACAGTATTTTCATATTTTTTTATTTTTTCTCAAAATCTATGTGTTAACACCCCTACGAAAATAATGATTTTTTCGGTAAATGTTCTATATATTGAAGTCTATTATCTTTAGTGTTGTTTTAAAATTTCTAAACACATTTTACATTTGTATTAATGTATATTAAACTCTCTTTCATGGTACATGAGTATCGTTTCAATTTTATGTCAATTAATTTAATAAAACTTCATAATACTCCCTAAATTGGTGGGTTTATCCACTATAAAATCGCTATTTTCTAGAGAAATGGAGAAAACAAAAGTTCCAAACCTCTTTTACCTTCATAATATGTTAGTGGATGATGCAACTATGCATTAAAATAGTATTTTCATATTTTTTAATTTTTCTCAAAATCTATGTGTCCCTACGAAAATATTGAATTTTTCGGTAAATGCTCTATATAATGAAGCCTATGATCTTTAGTGTTGTTTTAAAATTTCTAAATACATTCTACATTTGTATTAATGTATATTAAACTCTCTTTCATGTTAATTGGGCATCGTTTTAATTTTTTGTCAGTTAAATTAGTAAAACTTCATAATACTCCCTATATTGGTGGATTTAACCACTATAAAATCGCTATTTTATAGAGAAACAGAGATAAAAAAAGTTTCAACCCTCTTTGACATTCATCATATGTTAGTGGAGGATGCAACTATGCATTAAAACATTATTTTTATGTTTTTGAATTTTTCTCAAAATCTATGTGTTAACCTCTACGAAAATATTGAATTTTTCGGTAAATGCTCTATATACTGAAGCCATTGATCTTTAGTGTTGTTTTAAAATTTCTAAACACATTCTACATTTGTATTAATGTATATTAAACTCTCTTTCATGGTACATGGACATCGTTTTAGTTTTTTTGTCAATTAATTTAGTACAACTTCATAATACTCCCTAAATTGGTGGATTTAGCCACTATAAAATCGCTATTTTCTAGAGAAACTGAGACAAAAAAAATTCCAAACCTCTTTGATCTTCATCATATGTTAGTGGAGGATGCAACTATGCATTAAAACAGAATTTTCATATTTTTGATTTTTTTTCAAAATCTATGTGTTGTTACAACCCCTACGAAAATATTGAATTTTCGGTAAATTCTATATATACTGAAGTCTATGATCTTTAGTGTTGTTTTAAAATTTCTTAGCACATTCTATATTTGTATTAATTTATATTAAACTCTCTTTCATGGTTCATGAGAATCGTTTTAATTTTTTGTCAATTAATTTAGTAAAACTTCATAATACTCCCTAAATTGGTGGACTAACCACTATAAAATCGCTATTCTCTGGAAAAACGGATACAACAAAGGTTTCAAACCTCTTTGACCTTCGTAATATGTTAGTGAGGGATGCAACTATGCATTAAAATAGTATTTTCATATTTTTGAATTTTTCTCTAAATCTATGTGTTAACCAACCCTCTACGAAAATATTGAGTTTTCGGTAAATGTTCTTTATACTGAAGCTTATGATCTTTAGTGTTGTTTTAAAAATTATAAACACATTCTATATTAGTATTAATGTATATTAAACTCTCTTTCATGGTACATGAGCATCGTTTTAATGTTTTGTCAATTAATTTAGTAAAACTTCAAAATACTCCCTAAATTAGTGGACTCCCTAAATTAGTGGACTAACCATTATAAAATTGCTATTTTCTAGAGAAACGCAGACAACAAAATTTCCAAACCTCTTTGACCTTTATCATATGTTAGTGAATGATGCAACTATGCATTAAAACAGTCTTTTCATATTTTTGAATTTTTCTCTAAATCTATGTGTTAACCCCTACGAAAATATTGAATTTTTCGGTAAATGCTCTATATACTGAAGCCTATGATCTTTAGTGTTGTTTTAAAATTTCTAAACACATTTTATATTTGTATTAATGTATATTAAACTCTCTTTCATGGTTCATGGGCATCGTTTTAATTTTTTGTCAATTAATTTAGTACAACTTCATAATACTCTCTAAAATTGGCGGACTAACCACTATAAAATCGCTATTCTCTAGAAAAACGGAGACAACAAAGGTTTCAAACCTCTTTGACCTTCATCGTATGTTAGTGAAGGATGCAACTATGCATTAAAACAATATTTTCATTTTTTTAATTTTTCTCTAAATCTATGTGTTAACCCCTACGAAAATATTGAGTTTTCGGCCTATGATCTTTAGTGTTGTTTTAAAAATTATAAACACATTCTACATTTGTATTAATGTATATTAAACTCTCTTTCATGGTACATGGGCATCATTTTATTTTTTTGTCAATTAATTTAGTAAAACTTCATAATATTTTCTAAATTGGTGGACTAACCATTATAAAATTGACAAACCCCTAAATTGGTGGACTAACATATGATGAAACTATGTGGGGAGAGCGGGCGGGCAGGGAGAGCAGAGAGAGAGAGATCGGGGAGAGAGAGAGAGATAGGGGAGAGAGAGAGAGAGAGCTGACGGGGAGAGAGAGCGGAGAAAGAATAGAGAGGGAGAGGAGAGAGAGAGAGAGAGCTATGCGGAAAAGGAGTA
The DNA here is from genome assembly GCF_020379485.1 of Brassica napus. Lineage (NCBI taxonomy): Eukaryota > Viridiplantae > Streptophyta > Magnoliopsida > Brassicales > Brassicaceae > Brassica > Brassica napus. Next base: position 1,312,118 of record NC_063447.1, read on the forward strand.
TGGTAGAGAGAAAAAGAGAGTTACTATGCCGTGTGCGGACAGCCGGTCCACCTAATGTTATATAATGTGAGAAACTCAGAATATTTTTGGAGAAAGTTTTGTATTATATCATTGATTATGGAAATTAAGTGTAGTTGTTAATGTGAAAATTCATCAAACATTATCCTGTCAATTTTCACTGATCATTATAGGTAGTATGTCATTATAGGTAATATGTTTGTTTTGTTTTCACATTTATCTCCACTTAATTTTCTATTTATTCTCTTTAAATTTCAATTTTTTTGGAGACAATTTTATATTGTATAGATGGTAGAGAGAGAAAAAGAGAGTTATAGTATACTTATACACTCATGATATTTACTATGCCGTGTGCGGACCCGGTCCACCTAATATTATATAATGTGAAAAACTCGGAATATTTTTAGAAAAAGTTTTGTATTATATCATTGATTATGGAAATTAAGTGTAGTTGTGTAATGTGAAAATTCATCGAACATTATCCTATCAATTTTCACTGATCATTATAGGTAATAAATATGTTTGTTTTGTTTTCACATTTATCTCCACTTAATTTTCTATTTATTCTCTTTAAATTTCAATCTTTTTTGGAGACAGTTTTGTATTGTATAGATGGTAGAGAGAGAAAAAAGAGTTATAGTATACATATACACTCATGATAGTTACTATGCCGTGTGCAGACCCGGTCCACCTAATATTATATAATGTGAAAAACTCATAGAATATTTTTGGAGAAAGTTTTGTATTGTATGATTGATTATGGAAATTAAGTGTAGTTGTATAGTGTGAAAATTCATCGAACATTATCCTGTCAATTTTCATTGATCGTTATAGGTAATATGTTTGTTTTGTTTTCACATTTATCTCCACTTAATTTTCTATTGATCGTTATTGTATATGATTGATATATAGGAAAAACCAAAAACTGAATCTGAATCTTTCTCGTATGTACCATAGTCTCCTTCTCTTTGAATGAATGACATTTAATTGCTTTAAGTTAGATGATTTTCGATAGAAAAAAGGTTAGATGATTAAGAGCATTGCCACTTTCAGTTAAAGCTTTATACATTACCATGCAGGATTCACTACCTTAGTTGTTACCATGTTCTTCTTCTTCAACCCGGTTCTACCGACCTGATGATCATCAATCTGGTGTAAGCTTGTAATGATCTCGTTTGAGTTACTGTATGAGTATACACACGAGTTTTATGATTAGGTGAGGTGCATGATTTAGCATGATTAGAGAGTATATTAGTAGGGTCGTATTGGGTTTATGGACATTACTCAGTGATGTTGTTTGGGGTGTTTGATTACTTTAGAGTGTGTTAAAAAAAGGAAAGATCGTCTCCTGGTCGGTGTTTTGGATGGACTTAACTTCTTTATTGGTATGAGTCATCATCAAATGTACGTGCACGCCTTAACTTGTCAAAAGAAACTCATCTTACTTGTAAAATCGAATTTTTTGGGATTCCTATTTTTCCGATTGAAAGACATGATGATTGCTTTAAATTCTGACATATATTTGCTGAGTTTAACATATTCTGCCGATGCCATCCGCTCGTTCGTGTTGTAATTTTACCAAGCAAAACGTGATAACATACATTTTTTTTTGTAGTATAATCAAGATTCATATACCAGTCTATCTTGACAATACGCATGTGTTTAAAAAAAAAAGGGTATTACGTACACTTAAAAAACCATTAATAAGCAGGCCCAAATGGAGTTAAAATACAGCACCATCGTAACCTTCTGGCTATGGAAGAGGGTTTAATGTTCCCGGTTAGTGATAATCACGTCTAACTCAAACGGAAAACACATTTTCGTCACAGAGTTGTTTGTTTTCCGTTAAACGGCGTGAAAGATGCCGGAGACGAGTCAGGACCCGATCTCACTCACAGATCCGATCGATCAGTTACCTCTCCGGCTACTACGATCGGAGATCGTCCCGCCGGCTCCGTCTCGATCCAACTCTTCAATCGACTGGCTCCCCGACTTCGCCGGCTACTCATGGCTCGCTTACGGAGCTTCCTCTCTCCTCGTCGTCTCCCACCTCCCTTCCCCTCTCCGCGGCGAAGACTCCGCGAACGGACCGCTTTTCCGTCAGATTCTCGAGGTTTCCGGCGACGTTTCGTCTCCCGTTACCGCCGTTTCGTGGTCTCCTGTAACGCCGTCTGTAGGCGAGCTCGCGGTTGGGTCTGGGAGCTATGTTTGCCTCTTCGCGCGTGATCTTAGCGATCTGAACGGTAAGCCTCGATTTGAAGAAGCCTTCGTAGATTCTTTGAGCTTTAGTGGTTAAATCGTTCGTAGAGCTATTGAACATTTCAAGTGTGTGGTTGAATAGTCAGTGATGGATGTTGAACTGTGATGCCGTTGGACTACTAGAGAATGGTTATAGTATAGAACTGATACTATTTATCAAAGGAAATGATTAGAATGTGAGGTAAGTGGTTAAACCGTAGCCTATTTTCGTAGAGCTATTGAACATTTCAAGTGTGTAGTTAAATAGTCAGTGCAGGATGTTGAACTCTGATGCCGTTTTATATAACTGATACTATTTGATCAAAAGAAATGATTAGAATGTGTGTCTTCTTGCTCCCAATTTAGTTTGGATATTTTAAATTTGTATGTCTTTTATTCATATTCAGGTTCTTTTTGTTGGAGTCAGAGTGATGTATTACTGCAAGAAACAAAAGTTGAAGCGATTGAGTGGACAGGATCCGGGGACGGGATAATAGTTGGTGGAACTGATATTGTTTTGTGGAAGAGAAGGAACCAATCCTGGGAAATAGCTTGGAAGTTCCCAGGGGATTACCTTCAAGATCTGGTTTCCTCCACCTGGTCATTCGAGGGTCCTTTTGCCTCGGCAGCTTCTTGGAGCAAGTTTCCATCGGAGTGTGATGAGGCAGGTAAAGGTGTCTTGGCCTTTTACGCTGACGGGGAGATATATCGTAAAGTTGAATTGCCTCATCCTCAGAGGATATCCATGATTCAGTGGAGACCGGTGGCTGCAGAGCAGTCTGTAGAACGCGCGGGGAAATCAGTGAGGAATGTTCTGATGACGTGTTGTTTGGATGGGGCTGTAAGGTTATGGTGTGAGGTAGATGGTGGAAAGACTAAAAAGGGAATGAAAGATGTGCATGGGCATAAAAAGTCGTTTTGCGTGGCAGCTGTGGTAGAGATAAATCAGGTCTTGGATGGTTGTTTGGGAAGAGATTTATTTGTTTATTGGGGAACTCGCTCAGGGGGTATATTGAAAACCATCGAAGGTACTAATCAGTTGTTTTCCACTGAGAAGTATGATCATGAGAATGTTGGCAACTGTGAGTGGTTGGTAGGGCAAGGCCCTGGGAAGTCTGCTTCTTTGTGGGCTGTCCATTGTCTTGATGACATCTCTCCTATGAGGTTTCCGAGGATTACATTGTGGGCGAGACAAGAAACAAATGAAACTGGTCTGGAACCACTCTCTATAACTGATGCTACAGGTTTTTCTGATCGATTACCCCTTAAGAAAGTTTCTGTATTGAGAAACAACCTTTATGGCACGCTAGATATCTGCTCTTCCATTTATTTATCTTCGCGCAATACGATATATTGGTCTTCCTTGCACACGGTAAAATCACATGCCTCAGAAGATTCACCTCCAGAGAAATCCAGTGTATTGCAGTGCATCACGGAAAAAGTATTAGATCTTGATGGTCATGGTGGGAAAATTCTTCAGGTTGCCTTTACTCCTATCATAAGCGAGGCGGGATACACTGCGTCTCTGGATTATAATGGTTTGATAATAATCTGGTCCTCTTGTGATTATTTGAACCGTGCTATTGACCATCCTATATCAGTTTCTTCCTGGAAACATTGTGGACGGCTTCAAAATCAAGAGTTAAGATTGAAGTACACGAGTATATGCTGGGCACCTTCATCATTGAATGGTGAGAGCTTTCTACTTGCGGGACATGTACAAGGCATTGATTGCTATAGTGTGAGGAAAGGCGGGAGCGGTTATGGTGGTTTTCTTACCCATTACATAAGTACCATACCATTTGCAGTTAGCCAGCCTTTGGAGAATGGTCCGTCCAGCATATTTGCAAGACCCCTGTTAGATTCTTGTAGGAAGACATTCAAAAGTAACAGATTTTTGCTTCTAAGTGTATGGATGAAAGATAAACGGTTTGATGCGCTGTCATGGAGAGTAACCCTGCATCATTTTGATGCAGCAGGAAGCACCTGCGACTGTCATTTTCATGAATTTGATAGCATGGAATCGGGCAAGTGGTTGTTCGAAGATACTTTTGCTGGTAAGAAAAATTGCATTGCTGTGAGATCATGCTCTTCAGAATTACCTGAATCTCATCGTTATGATGAAGTAACTAGTTTTGCTGTGGTCAATCCGAGCGGCAGGGCCCTAGAGAAGGACATGAACATTGAAAGTCAAGCTTATACTATGGCAACTGGTCATGCTAATGGCTCTTTAAAACTGTGGAGAAGTAGTCTTCAGGAAAGTTCAACACCTTCCATTATGTGGGAGCTTGTTGGCATGCTTACCATTGGCAAAAGTCCTGTCAGTGCTATATCTCTAACTGAGTCGGGACACAAGATCGCAGCCCTCTGTACAGAGAATCATTCAAAAGCTGTTCGAACAATTAGCGTATGGGAGATTGTACACCTTCTCGATTCAGGGGTTCTCATACTAGAGGATAAGTTACATGTTGATGCAGAGGTTGTTGCTGTAAGATGGTCAACTGTGGGAAATGATCAGCTAATTCTTGGAGTTTGCACACAGAATGAGATGCGGGTATATGGTATTGCTCGGCAACCCTGCAGAAGTACCAGTTTCGCTGTCTCTGATTATTCTTCAGAGGCACAAATTTGGCAATGCTTCGCTGTTACTCGTACATTTTCTGCTATTCATGATTTATGGTGGGGATCCAAAGCCATGACTGCACTGGCTCATAATGATTATGTTAGCCTACATGGTCAATGGCTGGCCGTTACTGACAAGAAGCAAAAGACTGATAACAATCCAGAAATTTTTGCAGCCAATCTTCCGAAACTAGTGAATACTACAGAAGGCAGAGACTCTGAATTGTTATCTAATAGTATGCCTTTAACTGCGACCGCATATGATTCAGATACTCTTAAGGACACGACAAGCATGTTGCATATTGTGGAAAAGTTAGGAGGCGCCTTGCCACTCTATCATCCTCATGCCCTCCTTGTAGCTATACGTTCAGGTGATATGCTGCAAGTGTTTTTTTCCATACTTCAGTCAGTTCTGAAACTAAGCTGTTTAGCTTTTATTTAGCTTTCCCTTCTTATCTTTCCTTCGTGCAGGAGCATTACATGTGTCATGCGGTTAATTTCACCTAAGCTAAAGATTGTTACCTCTAATGTGTTCAGGCAACTGGAAACGAGCAAGCGCAGCATTAAGGCATCTTGCTGAGAATATTACTTCAGGTGATACCTCCGTGAAGGATCACGGTGTAAAGTCAGATCTTTGTCAGGATATCCTTTTGTCAAAATATTATGAAGGGTCCGTCTCCAATGGCCCAAATCTTAAGGATTTCCATTGGGGTGGGACATCTGGTTCAATGCTACAGAATTCTCAGTTTCAGGCAGGGTTGCAGTCAAATTTCAGTATGGATTCTTATAGTCCCAATGGTAGTCAAAGTTCTCCTGCAACAGACTTGGAATTTACTGGCTTCTGCGAGCAGCTGGAGAAGTTATCAGATGAAGGAAATATTTCCAGGACAGAAAAGATACAATACTTTGCAATTGTTGATCTTCTTCGTGAAATTGGTAATCCACATTCGACTTCTGTCTATGCAAGTCTTGATGAAGCTGGGAGAAGGTACGCTAATTCTGTAATTTTCTGAATTCTAGTTGACTACGGACCACTTAAGTAACATGGGGTTGCGAAAGAAATATGTTCCATCATGTATGTTAGTTAACATCACATTTATGTAACTCGCACCGCCAGATTTATACCTTATTCAGAAAAAAAAACTCTAGCTGGTTTGTGGGCCTTATAAGTTACATCAGTTGCCACAAATTGATCAGATGTTCTTTTAATACTGGGGGCAGTTTTTTTTTTGCTTTGCTTCATTAATAACACTTTATGCTGATTTGTATTCATGGATTTTTGTGTTCTGTCTGCTGTGTAGATTTTGGATCACACTTAGGTTTATGCAGCTGTACTTAGCTCGAAGTTCTGGCAAACCAGCATCTGTAGAAGAGTTGGATATTGACTCTAGTATGATAGGATGGGCTTTTCACTCAGAGTCTCAAGAAAATCTGTCTGGTTCTCTTTTACCCATTGAATCATCATGGCAACAAATGCGATCACTGGGTTTTGGATTTTGGTGTTCAGATGTAGCACAGTTGCGCCCACGAGTAAGTTTTAAAATTCGATGCTTGGGTCCAAACTAGCTATGCAAGAACCCATGTATCAAAACTCCTATTTATGCTTGCTTTCTTTCTTTAATAATTTATTTTTTTACCAACAAAGAGAGACTTAGGGTAAAAGAAATAGATGTGCATCTCTTATTTTGATGCTATTTCTTTTCTGTAGATGGAGAAGCTGGCCCGACAGCAATACCTGAAGAACAAGAAACCTAAAGATTGTGCGCTTCTCTATATAGCTTTAAATAGAATTCAAGTTTTGGCTGGTCTTTTTAAAATAAGCAAGGATGAGAAAGATAAACCCTTGGTGGGTTTTCTTTCACGCAATTTTCAGGTATTTGCTGCAAGCCATATTCTTTTTTCTGAACGACTTCTGGCATCTAATATATCACATCAAGTGACATATCTCCTAATTTGATGCATCGTTTTACAGGAAGAGAAAAATAAGGCAGCAGCCTTGAAAAATGCGTATGTGCTAATGGGTAAACACCAACTGGAGCTGGCTATAGGTTTCTTTCTCCTTGGAGGTGAAGCTTCATCAGCGATAAATGTCTGTGTGAAAAATCTTCAAGATGAGCAGCTTGCGCTCGTAATTTGCCGGCTTGTTGATGGGCAGGGTGGGGCACTGGAAAGTAATCTTATAAATAAATACATACTCCCATCTGCTGTTCGGAGAGGAGACTTTTGGCTGGCAAGCATACTTAAGGTAATTATAATTGTTTGCAAATATTGTTATCTTGTGAATTCACCTTTCAAATTATGACTATGAAGCTGTCCCTGTTTTATACAGTGGGAATTAGGAGAGTATCATCAGTCAATTCTTGCTATGGCTGGAAGTCTAGAGAAGCCTGCTAATGGGAGCTCTACTGTTACTTCAAATCACATCTCTTTTGTGGATCCTAGTATTGGATTATACTGTCTCATGTTGACTACAAAAAATAGTCTGAAGAATGCAGTAGGGGAAAGAAATGCTTCAAACCTTAGTAGATGGGCAACCTTGATGACTGCTACCGCCTTCAGCAGATGTGGGCTTCCGGTAAGTTGCAACAGAAACTAGAATTTGCTTGCTTACAAATGACAAAGGACTTGGGTATTTCTTCCAAAATTTGCATTTTTCTACCAAAATACCAAACGAACAAATCGTGATTAGGCTCTATTTCATCTTCTTTTATAGTTTCTGAGATTGTGTTTGGTCGTCCGTCCTGTCAAATCTAATTGTGTCTTCTTTTTGAGAGTTGCTAGCTCGAGGCGTTAGAATGTCTTTCAGCATCTGCCAGCGGTCATGGTGGTACGCATCAGGCTAGCGGTCAAATTAATGGACATTTGGGTACTCCACGTGGTCTTCTTGAGCTTTCTGATTCTAATTCGTCTAATTGGGTATCAAGCGGTGTTTCATCTACTGTGGACACTCGTTTTAAACTGAGTCTAGCCGCACATTCCCTCTCAAAGCTATTAAGGGAAGCAACTGCACTATTAAGGAATTCTGAAATTGTTTTGTGTGAGAAACTCTCTGGATTTCAACATAATCTACAAACATCTTTGGAGCTATTTTACCAGAGGTTTTTTTTATCTTCATCTTTCCTACGTAATACGGTACGCAGTTTCCACTAATAATACTTGCACATCATATTCCTTTTCTCACTTAATCTAATTTGACAACTCATGTATTTTTGACTGCCATGCGTAATCTGCTACTTTGTTTTCTATCGGCAGATGATTATGTCAGCATACAACAGTGGGTTACTACTATCCATGGGATACAATGTATTTCAGGAAAATAGTTCCTCAGGACGCTCACTAGATAAGTCCCAGACAAATGAAGATCTCCTCCAATATTCAGCTTTGTGTAACTTGATTCTAAAAGCGACCGAAGAGAACTCGTTTATATTGTCACGTATCATTGCTGCATGCAGTGTCACTTGCTTTCACTCAGTGCCATGCTTAGAGGAAAACAAGGTGTCATCTGGACCTGAGCCAAAGTTGTCTAATGCTTTACGATTTTACTTTCAGGGCATTCTGCAATCCTTCTCTAGTTTTGAAACCACTATAAGGCTGTGCTTGAACTCCTCTTTGGAAGACCTGAAAACAAGACTCGCCGTTGTTCTTGATTTAGTCGAATATTGCTCAAGACTCGCAATGGCTTGGATCCTGGGGGATGTAGATTGTCTCTTTCGAATGGTGCAGCCTTTGACGATATCATATTTTCATGGACATATGCCTCACGAGGTCGACCTGGAAAGCCTGAAGAGAGTGTACCACCAAGAAGTTTCTGTTAGTGTTCCAGATGCGTCAGATGCAGGACTTAATTCTATTGTTGAGAACAACGAAGTTGGATACCCAGTGAACTCAATTCCAGAAGATGAAAGGCGTCTTGTAACACAAGCATGTTTCTGGAGGCATGTTTCAGACTTTGTGAAACATAAGATGGTATCGACTTCGATTGATCTAGATGATGGTATCTCGAATAGTGAATCCTCAGAGAAATTTGATGCTCAGACATCGTTCGATTCTAGTGGTGACATTGTATGTATAACTGAGAAGATCATGTCCGTTCTGGGAAAAACACTGGTTAGCACCATAGCTCAACTGTCTTCCTACCATGTAAAACAACTTGTATTGTCCTTGAAACAGAAATTAGAGAAGAGAATTCAGGTTCCTACCTTGTTATGGTTGCACGGATGTCGGGAATCTCAGGCAAATTTTATTAATCGAGCTATCCCAGATTCAAGTACAGAGAATGAAGACAACAGCGACCTTGCAGTTTCTGTGAGGTTTTGGAAGCTTTGCGTTGATCCTCATTTAGTACTCGAAGCTTTCTTGCTAGAAAATTTTGACATATCTGAATGGTCAAAACTTAAACCATTGGAAGATTGGAGCAATATGTACAGAGAAGTAAAGGGGAAGAATGAGCTCAATGCGCCATGCAATCAAGATGGTCTGAGTAGTAATGAAGTGGCTTCACTTGCAAACCACGCTTCTAATTCTTCGCAGAAAGCTGCAACTGCCAGTGAAAATTCTGCTTTCCAGGACCCCAAAGAAATCCATAAGAGGACCGGGGAGCTTATACAGGTAATTGTTATTCTTACATAAACGAACTTGTTACTGATTAACATTTGTTATCTTGTGTGATCGAGTATTCTTATCTTTCTAACAGGCCATTTGTATCAATGCCATCAACCATCGGCAAGCTGCACTGGCTAGCAACCGCAAGGTCAGTTATTGTTGCAGTCTGACTTAGCACTTGTTCTGTCTTTACTTTCTTGTGAATTTTGTAAGTTGTGGTAACTTTCTATAGACTATGCGTAAAAACATTAGCCATGCATAAATTGAGTCTAAATCCTGGAAAACCTCTAATCATCTTTATCCTGCATGTGTATGTCGAGATAAAGGTTTCTGATGATATTGCATGTTGCCGTAGCAACACCGAGTTTATGTTTGTTGTTGCAGTGTTTTTTTACGGGTTGCATAAATATGGCATCAGACACAAACACATCCCTAACTGTGGATTCTGTTACATGCAGGGTATAATTTTCTTTAACCAAGAAGATGGTGGTCCCTGCTATGATCAGTCAAACTATATTTGGTCAGATGCTGATTGGCCACGTAATGGTTGGGCTAACTCGGAGTCAACTCCTGTTCCAACATGTGTCTCACTCGGTGTTGGTCTTGGGGACAAAAAAGGAGCACACCTTGGGTTAGGTGGGGCTACTGTTGGTGACTTTTCACTTTCCAAGCCGGGGAAATCTCACAGGGTTCCGGCTTACACTGGGTTAGGAGTCTCTGGTCTAGGTTGGCAAACTCAAGAAGATTTTGAGCAGTTTATTGATCCTCCCCCAACAGTTGAAACTGTTATTGCAAGCGCATTCTCTAGTCACCCAACAATGCCTCTCTTCTTGGTTGGCTCAAGCAACACTCACATTTACTTGTGGGAGGTATGAACCCAAACATTTGCTTCATATGTTTAATTTCGTTTTTTAATCAGATCTACTGAATGTTAACGATGATAAAATGGATCTTGTGGATCTTATAATGCAAACATTAAATCTTGCAGTTTGGAAAAGACAGAGCTACTGCAACTTACGGTGTCCTGCCTGCTGCAAATGTTCCTCCTCCATATGCTTTGGCGTCAATATCAGCAGTGCAGTTCGGTCCATGCGGACACAGATTTGCTAGCGCTGCACTGGATGGGACGGTATGCACTTGGCAATCAGAAGTTGGTGGAAGAAGCAATGTCTATCCTGTTGAGTCATCTATTTGCTTCAATGGCTTTGCATCGTACGTTTCATGATCCTTGAGTCTTGAACTTCTCGTTCCCTAGTATGTCAATAACACTCCGAATTGGAGTTATTGCAATCAATCATGAAAGTCACCATTTTTCTATTGTTATGGTTGCAGAGATGTAAAATATATTAGTTCGAGTGGATCTATAGTTGCAGCTTCAGGATATAGCTCAAGTGGTGCCAACGTAGTTGTATGGGATACTCTAGCTCCCCCTTCAACATCCCAGGCGTCTATCAGTTGTCATGAAGGTCTCTTCCATTTGAAAACTGCAGACTAATCACCACTACTATCTTTTTCACATAGCGCTAACTCTTATTAACTTTTACTTTCTCGAAGGTGGTGCACGCTCAATCTCGGTGTTTGATAATGACATTGGTAGTGGCTCGATATCTCCAATGATTGTAACTGGTGGCAAAAACGGAGATGTTGGATTGCACGATTTCCGGTATATCGCAACGGGTAAGATGAAGAAGCAGAGGAACGCTGACGGAAGATCTTCGACTGATGGAGATCAGAACAAGAATGGGATGCTTTGGTATATACCAAAGGCTCACTTAGGTGAAAAAAATCTATACCCTTCCTTTTCTATTTCTCAGAAATTCGACTGACATTGATTGATACATGCAAAATCCAGGGAGTGTGACCAAGATATCGATGATACCACGGACAAGTCTGTTCTTGACAGGAAGCAAAGACGGAGATGTGAAACTTTGGGATGCAAAAGCAGCAAAGTTGATTCATCACTGGCCTAAACTACACGAGAGACACACTTTTCTTCAACCAAACTCTAGAGGCTACGGTGGTATCATCCGAGTAAGTAAAACTGAAACCTTTTGGTTTGGCTTTTCGTTTATTGCTTATCAAATAAGATTGTTCAGAGCAGTTCTTGTAGTCCCTATTGAATTCAATATTTGTATCACATGGTTCAAGTTTGAGTTTCTTGTGTTAAAAAAATGTGGTGCAGGCTGGGGTGACAGACATACAAGTTTGTCCGAATGGATTCATCAGTTGTGGTGGTGATGGCACTGTGAAGTTCGTCAGCCTCAGAGATTCCTAACTACTACTGCCGAGAAAACGAGCTTAGCCTTGAATGTTTCTATTGAATACGTGATTTCTTCTCAAAAGGTATATTTCAGATTCGTTAATTTGTTTTTGGTAATGTATTATTTTTCCCATCTATGGTATATTTTGTGTGTTCGCATACACGCACATATAAGAATATTACGAAGAATTGCCAAGAAATGTTGAATTGACCTTAATCCAGATTTTTAAATTTTTATTTGACTTGACTTCAAAATCCATATCATCATCATCTATTTATCTTTGACCTGGTTTGCATTGACTTGGTTGCATCGGATTTTTGACCGGATTAATCGGACTGGTTCCAATCAGATTGGAGATTTTAAAGTTGAATAAAAGATTTAGGCTGTCAATTTTTAGGATCCGTTTAACTGTTATTTTACAGCTGAGTATTCTTTTCTTTTTTTTTTTTTTGTGTGGTTAATATTGCAAAGTGTACAATTCGAGTTTGAAGCTTTGTTTTTGTTCAGCAAGCATATAAAAATCCAGGTTCAACCAATAATACTTTTTGATTGATGTTGAGTGCGGATTCAGTATTGTAGAGATGTATTTTTAAAAACATTTTGATACAGTATAATAAAACCAAATAAGCCTGAATAAAAATATTTATCAGCTCATATTTTGTAAATAACTAAATAAGTACTTGGCCAACAGAGTTTAATAAGATTATGAAACCCCTGGCGGTCATTGTATTACGTAGTGGATTATGTTATCTTGTGGTTATATATTAAGCAGATGAAATGATTTGAATCATCAATGTTTGATTATATTAGCACGTATTATTTCATAATGATGTTAAGATAACACAAGGGTCCATTTCATTAAATAAATATTCAAAAGAAGTTGGTTGTATTTCTTATATGGTGCTAATTATGACCGAATATATTAATGCTGACATTAAGCATCTTATTAGAAAAATCTTATTTGTTTAACTTCTATTGGATCACATAATAAATTAAAAAATGTATAGTGTAACTATCAAATGGAGCATACTGGACATAGACAATTAACTATAATGACTTGAAGGAACTTTGCTTCACCTAACGTTCTATTTACTAGAACGACGCCCACAATATTTACATTCTGTGTACCTAATTTTCAAATCCATTGTAAACCAAATTATCATGTTAAACGAAATCAATGCTTTAGACAGGTTTTACTAAAAGTAAAAAGTTATTCAATGCTTTAGAAAATGTTAGATGTTTTATAATTAATGTTTTGGGATACACTTAGCGTCATGTTAGAAAAAAATACGTTAATTTATACCGCGCTAGGTGTTAAATTCATTCGAGATAGTTTAACTCATCTACAAGTTATTTTGTTTTTTTACTATTATTAATCAGGACACAATTATCCAGAGTTCCCTCCAAATGATAATGTAGGATAAAAGGTCTTATCCGTAAAAAAAAAGAAGATTTATTAGAGAAAACGAAGCCCCACTCTATCTTCCTGTATTACGACACGTGTAATAAATATCTAATCGAACGGCTCTCGTGTAAAATCTATGGGGCAAAATCCGTGGTTCCGACACAGAAACATAACTATGGGTTCTTACTAAAAACGTAACGGTGTCGTTTTAGTGGAAGTTTGCGTGCTGAATAACCCAGGAAGAAAACGATAACTGCAAGAGATTCAAAAGCTTAATCAGAAGCAAACAAAAAAATATCTGACAATTCTATCTTCTTCTTCGTTTTTTTTTTCTTTGTTTCCTCTCTTTCACGAGAGTGACTTCTCAGTTTCGATTGATTCTTTTCCTTTTCCGCTCCCGATTGCTTACTCTTTCCTCTGGTTAGTTTTTTTAAATATGCAAATTATTATTGTTTCTCTGAGATATTTATCAGTTTCTAGGTGATGATTATGATGCCGACAATATAGGTAATGATCGGGTTTTGATGTTTTGTTAGAATCCGCCGCTAATTTCGTGTCTTAAGTTTAATAATTAAGTTTGCTTCAGACAAAATTAGGAACTCAATCTTCAGTTTCCGTTAAAGCAAAACATCAGATTCTCTGTTATTGGGTGATGAGATCTGTCTTTATTTGTCCATTTTCAGACAAAAAAGATTCCAACTTTTTTTTAAAAAAAAGATTCATTTTCTTCTATAAGTGGAATCAAGATATGATCTTTCAATTGATTGGTTCTGCTTTTGTATCTTCAGAGAGTATGGTGAAATGATGGCAGCAGGAGAAGCAAGAGCTGTGTGGCAAAGAACAGTTAACCGTTACTTTGTCCAAGAAGACGCTAAAAGAGCTCCCAAGTTAACAACCTCTTGCCAATCTTCTTCATCAACTGTTTCATCTAAACAGGTTGAAGATTCTGGATCTTCTCGTCCCGTTGTTGATCCACACAACCAATCATCATCTTGTGCAGGTTTCATGCCTCGTCATCCAAACCCGAACTTCCCTCATCTGTTACCACACAACACCAGTTTGTGGGGACATCCTCATCACATTCAGCAAGACCACAAGGAACAAGTGAACACTCCATCGGAAGCTGAGGTTGATATCTCTGAGAAGAAACCTGAATTGGGAGCCAAGTCTTTTAAGTCTGAAAGCTTTCAAGAGTTTATAGAGTTGATGGAGACAAGGGAAAGTTATGTTTCTTTTGGGAAAGATGAATCCTCCTCTGAGAACAAGTTAACGAACGAGCTACCTTTCGATCCGAGCTCTCCCTGGAATCCTCTCTCTAGCGAGAAAGCTGCACCTTGGTGGAGAACTACAGACAAAGATGAACTAGCTTCCTTGGTTGCACAAAGGTCTCTAGACTTTGTCGAGAACTGCGACCTCCCAACACCGCAGAAGATGAACCGCTCTTACTACGGTAGTCCACGTTCTTTCGACTCTGATGCATTCCGGGACCACTCTATCCCCAACCAAACCACCCACGCGCCAAGGAGAGGAAACAGCTTCAAGAACAGAACAGAGGAGGCTTCCTCCGAGTCTGACTTAAGCAAATCAAAGCTGCTAGAAGCGCTGAGACGCTCTCAGACGCGAGCTAGGGAAGCTGAAAACATGGCTAAAGAAGCGTGTGCAGAGAGAGAGCATTTGGTGAAGCTCTTGTTGAAGCAAGCCTCAGAGCTTTTCGGGTATAAGCAGCTGCTGCAACTGCTTCAGCTTGAATCTTTGTACCACCAAATCAAGAGCAAGAAGATTGAGGACAGCAAGGAGCCGCCACCTGTTTCCATCCCTTGGAGCAATACCAAAGGGAGAAAAGCGGGGAGAAAGAGAAGAAGCAAAAGGAGTAAACCGAATGGGTTTGTTGGTTTAGCGTTGGGGATGAGTCTTGTTGGTGCTGGTTTGCTTCTGGGGTGGACTGTTGGATGGATGCAGATGCTTTCTTTCTAATCCAAAGAGAAGAGAAGAAAAAGAAAGTTTCCACTCTTTTTCTTAGTGAGCAGCCTTGATAATGAGTATGTAAACTGTTGTAAGAATTTTGTTAATATTGTGTTTCTAGTTTGATCTTAAATGGAAATGATCTTTCATGTAAGTGTCTCTGCATATTTATGTTGTTAGCTATGTATCTTTTCTTTCATGTACACAAAAATAGTTTCATGTATCTTTCTTCATGTCGTTTGCTTATGTTTTGTGAATCTATTGAAATTTGAAAGACTTTTTTTGTAGGTAGTTTACACAAATGTAAAAATGTTTGTGTGAATATACATAAATTTTCTTCAAATTTTCGTTTCAATATATAATGATGTTTTAAGTGATTTTTGTTGATGTTTCAGGGGATTTTTGTTGTTTTACAAGATAAATGTTTTCACATATCAAAAAAAAAAGTTATCATTTAATTAAATTATTAAGAGCACTTAGAGTTAGAATAAAACAATAGCTAGCTGGACTATATAAATCACTATTTACCTGGAAGGTTACATTAGTGGAAAGTTTTTTAACTGGGTTAAAAAAAAAGGAAAGGTAGAGATGTTTCACTGCCACTACTACGTGGCAAAAGTCATAATTGCGAACACTCGAGCCCGATGACCCGGCCCGAATTGAGAGGATCCTTTAAATGGATAGTCCGGAATCAAATGAGACTATACTATCACCCGAATCGAAGAAGAATCATAGACACAATCGACGACGACGAGACTGAGAGATCAGATAGTACGTGCGAGAAAAGATGCCGGTGATGGAGAAACTCAGGATGTTCGTCGCGCAGGAGCCTGTCGTCGCCGCCTCCTGCTTAATCGGCGGCGTTGGTAAATGCAACCCTAATCCAATCTCTCTATTCGATTCGTTGCTCCCCAGATCTAAGAATCGTGGGATTGTCTGGCTTCGCGTTGAATCGAATTGTCCAATAACGTGTTCAATTTTGGTCTGAGGATATAGAAAATGCATGCCTCTGAGGGATCTGAGATTTAAAGTTTGGGTCTTTACATGTGTTGGATGATGCGGGCTTCTTCCTTTTTGTATTAGTTTGTAGAAAGACCATGTCTTTGTTTGATTACTGAGTGTGAATGCTTCTTGTAGGACTCTTCTTGCCCGCTGTGGTGAGGCCTATTCTAGACTCGCTCGAGGCGTCTAAGCAAGTTAAAGCGCCTCCTCTTACCGATGTAAGTATTTAGAACACATTCACCTATGTGCCAAGTCTGTGTTATATGGTTTATATTATTTTGATGATCCGGAATCTGATGATTTCACCATTGCATAGCTGAGAATGTTTGGATGATTGCGAGTTTTGTATTCTTGTTGTTGTGCGTTGTAATATAACATCATCTCAATGTTTTGCTTCTCTTCACTTTGCTGTGTATTGTTTGCACTCTCTTATTAGTTCATGTATGTGTCTCTGTTACATTCTATGCTTTTCGTCATGTCATGATCACGTTTTGTTGATTTCACAAACAAGGATAGAGACTTTTTAGTTAACACCTTGTTTAATAACTCTGTACTTGAAATATGCATAGGCAAACACAATGCTTTAAGTGTTTACTCAGATCCAGTTTTGCTTTTTGCAGGTTATTGCTGGAGTTACAGGGAAGAAACAGACCTAATCCAAGCAATGATTTCATCTGTTTTCTTACATTCAGATCATCATTATTCCTTTTTGTCTTTAACTCTTTCTATTTGCAAATGAAATAAGCCAAGACTCCATGTTTTTTTTTTTTGTTCTGGAACTTTATATAAAGGCATGTGTATTTGTACACTGTTTTCATCTTTTTATCAGATGTATTCGTTTCCTAATGACAAATTGAAAAGCTTGAAACTTTTTGTTTGCCATGGCTCATGATTCTTAAATTTATATATATATATATATATAGTATACATTTATACATACACACACCACAAAGATATTAGTTTTACAATATGATGAAATTGCTAGTCTTACATTCACTCTTAGCTCTTCTGATCCTCAATAGGTAGATAAGTGCTCGTCTTGTAATGCGTTTGAAAATATTGCTCAAAGACTTTCTCTTCTCAGCTTCTTGTTCTTCCATGGCATTGCTTGCTTCAATCCCTTACATAAACCTCCCTGCAATTACCCAACCAGACCCTACAAGTAAGAGACATGACTTTTGGGAAGACAAAGTCACAAAGAAAGAACTGTTACTTTACCCAAAAGTGAGATCCTTTTAGAGAGCCACCACCACCATGGAAACTCCCTGAGCTGTTAAACTTCATGATTTTCATGTTGTTGTTATTATTGATCTCACCTGCTCTCTCCTTCTCCGACGGAAAGACATAACTACCCCTGACGACAACGTCCCCTCTCCCTTTCTTCCTAATGAACCCAAAGAGCCCATGCTTCCTCTCAGGCAATGGCAATTCACCCGGAAGGAGCAAGCGTGGAGGCAGATCAAGACATTTTGGGTAAGGAAGAGGAAGAAGAGGGTTCTTGGGCTTGCCTGGTTGCTCTTCCCAGCAAAAAGGAACAGAAGCTAGAGTGTGAATAGGAGAAGCAAACACACTTGGAGTTGGAGGTGACGAAGTGTACAGCAATGATCTTGACTTTGCAGCCAACACAAGAGCCAGCTTGTCCTTCTCTTCTCTCATTCTTTTTGTTTACTCTGTTTCTTTCTTGCTTCCTTCGTCTTCAGCTTAAGGTCTTGGTCTCTTTTAGTTTTAGGTAGTGGAGAGTGAAGATATAGTAAGATAAATGCAATAAATGTGTCTCAAAATCATTTCTGATTATTAACTGATCGGACGGTGGAATTTTTGACTATTGACTTAAATAGACAACCATTCATAAAAGTCTATACTCTCTTGTAAATGGAAACACGTCACCAATATTTATTATTCGCTTTTTTACTATTTTAAAAATATATAATGTTATGTTGCATCTGTCTGCATCACTAAATAGTATGCTTTGAAAAAATATACATAAAATTAAAATGAATAGTAATAATAACTATAACCCAATTGATAAAATTTGCGCATGGGACTGATGTTCCAGCCATTTTTTTTTTTTTTGAATTATACAGAGCTATCCTAGCTATCTTTTTGCCGTCTTGACCAATATATTTTCGTTTAATCAACGATGATGTGTGATTAACATTTAATCATCTCCTGTTCATGCAACTTATCACATAGTGCTTGTGATACTGTATTAAAGAATTTTTTTGAGTTTGAAACTAATTGTATACAAATAATATAGTGAATGAGTTATGACTATGGAGCTGACGTCAAAATTATCTGCCGACAAATGACTTTATTGTGAATCTGTGATTAACGATGAAAAGATAGCCGGAGCTGGACCCAAATGTTGTTTCATGCATCAGTGAACGTTCCCACCGACAGCAAGCTTATTATGATCTCTCTCAAGCTTAGTGTGCTTTTGCCAAGTCTAAAGACCAGAACGATGATTAACTTTTATAACAAAATCACTAAAGTACGACGAATGTGGTCTTAGGTGACGGTTTTATAATATTAAAGTCGATAATATAATGAAAAACAAATAAAAAGAGAGGTGGGTCTTTTGTTACACGGAACACAAGATTAAGGGAGCAGGTTATTTACATTTGTCTTCTTAAATACAATTATTATTATTTAATGAAAAATGATTTATCATACCAAAATTTATCAAATTTGCATGTTTTTGGAATGACCACGTTTTTATAAATAGGCTAGCTAGTCAAACTGAGTAGAACAGTGTTATGGGCTCCTTATATAGGCCTACATTACTACCATGATAATCATTTTAATTAGGCCTAAGAACGATCATAACATCCACAAATAAGAACTAGAAGGGTTTAAAAGACAAGAGAAACTGGTTGATAAAAAAAAAAGACAAGACAAACTATAAAACATAGCAAGCAAATACTAATCATACAATCCAACATGAATAGAACAATTAAATACGGATTAAACAACATTTTAAATACAAAATATCATCTTTTTATGAGATTCAGATCAATTTCAAAGCATTTTATTTTTTCTTGAAAAGAGAAAATATGATGTTAAATAACACATCATATTTTATTCTTCTAACACATCATTAGTCATTACAAGTTTACGACAAATGTATTATAGTCTTTTATGTTAAATATAACAAACCACCTAATGGCTTCAACTTATAAAACAAACCACCTAACTTTGCGACTCAATGAGACAATCCAACCCAAGAGCTTCGTGGTAATTAAAGTTTAACTGTCCTCTGGTCCGGTTCAAGCTGTACCATCGTACATTCATCATCCAACAATGACTTCGAGCTCATTTTCTTGACCTCATCACTCGAATATATGAACAACTTCTTCGCCATCTTACAGAACTCACTGCACATTCAAGAGTGTATGTTACAAAAAGAACAATCATAGAAACTAGAGGCCTAGGAGAATGAGAGAGACAAGAGAGCTACGTACTCCCATGGATCGTCTCCAACAAGCATCATATCACCTTCATCATCAGTAAACACAATAGCCCATCTGTCTTTAGACCTAAGCTCTCCTTGAATCTCAAACATTTTCTCTAACTCACTGATTAGTTCATCGTATGATCTCAACAACGTTAAATCAACCGCACGTCCCACCGCTGTTCCTTGCATTTGCACCTTTTCAAAGAACAAACATACTCAAACGTTTGTCTCTTTCTTGATTACCAAGTAAAGAGTTAACGGTTTAAGTTATTTACCTTGGTTCGGCTTCTTGTTGATGATGTTTGCTGCTTCTGATCCTTCGATGAGTTAGGATCTTGACATTTGGTAGAACCAGTGTTATTTGAATCAACGCTTATTAGTTGCTGCTTGTCAGGAGGGTTTGGAGCTGAAGCAGGCTTGCTCTTGAGATCGAATCCGAATAACCTACAGCAACTTGTGGCTGGAGCCTCGGTTTTGTTCGAGTTTCTTTCACTTGATGGATCTTGAAACAACAGTTTGAGTGATGGACTTGGCTCGTGGCTCTTAGGGAACCTGCTCAAGAAGTTAGAAGCCACAGGACTCCCAGTGATTTCTGCAATGCAGGAGACGAAAGTTTAACCTAAGATCTGGTCAAGATTCATAAACCGAGACGTAATACCTGAAACTGATGAATCAATGGGTCTTGACCGCTTGGACTTTGAGTGTGGTTGAGTAGGTGATGTAGTTAGCGTGGACGGCAAGAAAGGCTCAATCTCCCACGGTGAGACCTTGTTTGGTCTCTGAACTGTAGATGGCTCGTCCCATTGGATCTAAAGGTAAACAAGAAAAATATTAAAACTCTCAAGAATCATTAATATATGTTATCTCTAGAGAATGAATCATATGCACTGAACCTGCAAGGACCTCCACTTTGAAGATGGCCATTGTGGAGATAGATCTCCAGTCCCAACAATAGTACCCGTAAATCTGAAGAAGAAACTCAGCAAAACGTTTAAATAACAACAACAATCAAGACAAGCAGAGCCGATCCTGAGATTTCGGGGGATATAGACAATTTAGTAAAAGTTATAGGCCAATGGTTCACTAGTCTATGCTCAGGACCGACCCTGAAGACAAGACTAAGAAACAAAAAAAAAAGAGGGAATGAGAAAGTTACATTCTCTCAGAAGACTCTTCTCCTTCAAACCTCATCCTAAACCTCATACCAATACCAAATCCTTTCTTCATTGCAGCCATGTACTTGTTCACACTTATTATGAACTGACTTATCCTGAACATATCAAAGCTTTATTACCATCCCTTTACTAGCTGGAATCCAAAGCTTGAAACATTTACCTCGGCTTGTACAAGACAACAAACATAGTTGTTGTGTTAAAAGCATGAGAAGCTGTAGCAAGAACTCCCAAATGCATACTCTGACTCGAGATAACCGATGCAGGCATTGTGCTTTGTTGCTTAGCTAAACGTCTCACTCCAACTCGTAGATCACCAGTTTGATGACCCCTTGAAACAAGATAATAATATATAAAGATTTACTATGAAGCTCACAAAGTATTACTCTGAGGTTTTTAAAACTACCTTAAGAACACAAATGCATCTCCAGCTACAAGTCTTTTAGAAGTTACAAATGTACTCCAACCAGTTGTAAGTAAATGTCTCCTCGGTTGTCCTATGTAATGACAAACACATTAGACTCGTTAAGCTAAAGAAACTCTGAGAGAAAGAGAGAGTTTGATTACCTCTGAATATATGCTTAAACCTCCACTCATATCCGTGGAGATCTCTAGCTACCAGTTCTTGAGTTGGTGTAGCTTGTGTCATATCCTAAGAAAATCAAAAGATTTAAGCAAAAGAGAAGCCAAGAGTCTAGAGACGGAGATCATGGCCGGTCCTGAGTAATAAAATTTTAGAAAAATTTACATATGTAAGTTCTCAAATTTTTATATTAAAAAATTTTAAAAAATTATATAAGGTAGTACAAAATTAAAATGTGACTTCTAAAATTTTAGAAAAATTTACATATGTAAGTTCTCAAATTTTTATATTAAAAAATTATATAAACTTCTCAATTTATATAGAATTTTTTTTTACGAAATTGTCTATAGCACCTAAAATCTCAGGACCCGAGATGAAGGATAAAAAGCATTTACAAGTGAAGGAAGACACTCAGTGGCGTGTTTACGAAGAACAGAGAAGCCACCATGAGTACTTGTATCAGAAGCTGTTAGAATCTTAACAAAGGAGTCAACAGTTTGTTTGGCAGGTTCAGTTACAGGTGGATCAAGGCTTGTGGGTTCACTTTGCTGCAAAAAAAAAAAAACAAATTTGAAATCAAGATTGTGTGTGTTTGATTAATCTCACACATTAGTGAAAGAAACTTACATCTTCCTCAGGTTGTAATGTGATCTGAGCGTAAACCTCATCTGTTTCATGTTCAGCTTTTAACATGACATTAAGAACTCGACACAGTATCTTTGGAGGAAGATTAAAAACTGGTATGTCTTTATCAACGACTCTTTGATTAGTCGAAGCTACCAACTGCAAAACAAGAAGTCTTGAGATTGTGAGATTGGAGAAATAAGAGAAAGAAGGAAGAGACTTTGGAGTTTGAGCATAAGCTTTACTTGTTCCATGTGACCTTGAGGGAAGTAGAAAACTCTTTCATCATAACGAGGAACTTCCACAAGTGGCCCTGCACAAGCTTTCCATAGCTCCATGTACAGCTGATCATCTACAACACTCTCCATCGAAGGAAGTAAATAAAACCAAAAACTAAATTAAAACACACTCTCTAAGCAACTAACTCATCAGAGAAACACACAAGAAGAAGAAGACAAGAGTCATCAAAGAAGGGTAAGAAGAAAGTAAAAAGAAAATAAAAACTCTATTTTCTTTAACGAGACACGACGGTTATTATTATGTCTGTATTCATTACAGAACATTATAAATTCATTACAGGAACACTGTTGGTGTTTGGTTATTTAGAAAACATTTAATTAAGTTAAATTTTTCTTTTCCGGGTTTTCCTCTTTGGCTTTTCAGTTTCAGTTACGAAACGGCTCCTTCTGCCTTCCAAACTACATGTCGTTTTTTATATTCCGTCGCAAACGTCCTGCTGTTTTGCCTTTGTTGGAAGAAACGTATGATCAATTATTATTAACTTTTTTTTTCTTTTTCATTTGATCATACGTTTTTGTTGTGTGATCAATTATTGTTGTATATGATCTCAATAACAATAATTGATCACACAACAAAAACGTATGATCAATTATTGTTAAGAGCGAGTCTGGAACGTTTGATTAAAGACCAAGGTTCTTGTCCAAGTTGTAGGTTAGTAGTAATAAATAAATGTAGTAGTTTAGATCTAGTTATCTCCTCTCTTTACTACTCACTCAATACTCAATACTACTAGCAGCTTCTTGAGTTACCACCATAATAATAAGGCGCGTGAAGCCAAAGGCTGGTTTTTAATGTATGATCCCGTTACGGCTCCCGTTAAGATATGACGGAGACGTTACTTTCTCATAGCTTGTGTCTGGGACGTGGCAGGCAAACGTGTTGGCTCGTGAACGTAGCGGCAGAGAGATTTTGCCATTCCATGAACGTTATGGTCAAAGGGCAGGCGTTGGTAAGCGTGCTCAGTTTTTTTTTGTATTTATTTTCACGTGTTATTTGATCAGTTTCTGGTCAAAGTTCTCAATGAATTTCTATCACTCGCTCTTTTTTTTTTTTGTTTCTTCGTGCTTTCACGCTGCAACGAGCCAAAACTGATAATGATTTTTAGTATGAGTTCTTGTTTTGCGTAGATTAACGAAAATGCCTGTTTAGTTCGATTACAAAAGACATCTCTGTTCTATGATACTAACACCAAATAGAATAGTAAATACAATCGATTCTGAAAAGATAACTCGAGGTCGCTCACGTAGACACTATTTTCTTCTTCAAATTATTCTTATCTGCATGGAACATTATGCATTACGTATCACATCGATTCCAATGATAACGTTTAATATTACGAAATAAAGATAAGTGTTTCGAGGGGATGTAAATATTTTTTATATATTCGGTTTCAATTATTGTATAGACTATTTCTTTTTCTTTCTTCTAAGAACTAATTTGACAAAAAAATGGTATTCGCTGTTATGTTTGTTTGTTTTTACAATATATTTCCTTCAAAATCATAAGAGAGTACTTCATTTCATCTAAAGTGTTATTGTAAACTTTAAAATATGTTTCATTATAAATGTCGTTTTATATTTTAATGCATATGTTTTATATAGTTTTTCCATTGTTTCCTATTTTAACTTATTAATTAATAAATTCAAATAAAACAATTTGTTAATTGAGGGTATAATAAAAAAAAAATTAATATATATGTGAAAAACCTTAAGCGATGAGATGAAACGGAGGGTAATTGTTGATGACATAGAAAATTTAACGGATTTTCTCAACAAATTTCTTCAGGAATAGCTTAAACATATTTTGACAGGATGATTCATTGTTAATGACATAGTTGCACCAAGTCAAGTGCGGTTATGGCGGTTTTCTATGTACACTTTACAAGCCTAGCAACTACTACGTCAACCATATATATGTCTATCGGTATATATAAGATATTCGATGTTAGTACTGATTTTAACAAATATACATATATTAGTGTTGCATTATTATCCCGATAAGTATTTACTCAAGTTGTAAATACTTCAACGAACGCAGAAAGCTACTTTTTTACGGATAATAAATAATACCGAAATCCCCTATATATTATTTGAGAAGCATTACAACTTCTTTTTATAGCCACATGTCATCGATAAAATGATTCTTAGAATCATTAGAAAAATATGTTGGTCCATCTAATTATATAATAAGCTTTTTATTAAACTAACAATAAATTCATCATTAATGTGTTTTATTATTTCTTTAAATATAATTTACGGAATTGCCTAATGTGGCTAAAGTAGATATGACAATTAATGATTTTGAATAATAAAGATTTGATAAAAAATAGTGTATCTTCTATCATATTTGTTTAATTTTAAACTATTAAATAAATTAAACAACCACAATAACCATATAGTAAAAATTTAGATTTTTATGTATATGTTATATTTTGAATTTTTACAAACGGCTATAAATTACTAAAACTGTTATATATATAAATTATTTTATGTATTAAATATTTTTACATATTATGAAATAATAAATATATATTAAATAATTAAAAGTCAGTAACTATTAAATATATAACTAAATTGGTGCGAACATATAAATTAATTTTATTAGCCCAAAAAATATTTAAAAATATTTAATACATAAAATAATTTAATACATAAAATAATTTAACCTAGTATAAAGAGAAAACGAACAATAAAAGTTGAGGACCGTTTGCCTTAAATTGTTGGTTAGGAATATGATTATTCAAAGTGGTTGGCAACGCACGGATGGGAATATTATGATTATAATATATGTTTTCTATATATAATTGCTTACTTGGTGGTGCAATGGGAATAATTTCACAATATTTAACTATTATTTGTGTTATGATATTATTTTTAATAGTCTGTTTAATTTGTTGAGAATTATAGTTAATCATTCGTTTAGTCATAATCGCCACATCAATAACTAAGAATAACGAATATTCGGGTTGTAGATATGTATATCTCAAGTGTCAACTAATAGATCGTCATCGAGTTGTTTTTTTTTAATAAAGCGAAGTTATGGGGAAATGACGTCATGACCTCATTTTGTAATTGAATTTCCATGAATGAAAATGAATTTATACGATAACTAAACAGAAATTAATTGGCTTTTTAGTATTTGTTGTTTAAAATAAATATAACAAACAGTAAAAGAGAAGAGAATCAAGTGTGGTTGGCTTAGGGTAACAACACATCAAGAAAAGGAGATTTGATTCCAACGCCGTATCTATTATAGTATCTTGAATACTGTTGCACAAATTAACCTAATCATCTTTTTGCTTAAGAATACCGACTTTGATATATTTTTATAAGTTCTTAAAAGGTTAATTGGACATTACATGTTCTGGTCTTGAATATCTTTCACTATTCGACTCATATTTGAATAAACTTTACATAAGATGTCTACCACGCATTCTTTTACACATATATTGTGCATGACATATATATACGTTGTATACTGTAAACATATACTAGTATTTCAGATCAGAGTAAGCACATAACTATATTTATTAGCTAATTGACTTTATTTCAATCATTTAGTATGCGAGAAATGACCCTTCCCTTCACTAAAAGTGTAAGGTCATAACTCGTAAGGAATCTCCAAAACACTAAAGCTCATGGACCTCGCTAATAAAGGTATCAAAAACAAGATTAAAATTCGGTTTAATTATAATATGGTTATCTTTGTTACCATCTGTACAACGGATCTGATCCAATTATTCGGCTATAAGTTAGAGATTAGATTCGTGTAATTGTAAAATATGCAACTTGTGAATTTACAAATCAGACGAATGCGCTTGGATTCAAGCTTTCTTGCTATGGTTTCAGTTTTCACAACTATTCATAATAAAATCAAATAAAGATGCATATCTCTACAAGGTCGATATATTAGTGCCTCGTCGATCTTTTCATAAAAACATTTTCAGATCATTTTTATTGGCATTATGATCAAAATATTATTTCTTTCATCAATATATATGTAGTAGAGTATAAACATATTGTAATGATCAAGTATATTAGTGCATGTGTGTGGACCGATAAAACTTAGGATATCTTATGGAATCTTTCTATAGTTTAGTCAAATAATTAAATTAGAAACACTTACCTCCAACCCCCCCATGCCGCATATATTACCAAGTTTTTTTTGAACTTTTAGTATTACCAAGTTTTTTCTTGTTTCAATATCGTTATTAATTAATCGAGATGAATATCTAAATAACACATATAATGTGGTAGTGATATATATTTCGTTATAAGAAATCGTATGTTAATATATAAGTGAATGAAAATAAAGGATTGTGTTAGATGTTTTCTTTTTTGAGAAAGGGTGATTGTGTTAGATGTTAATCAGTGTTACAATCACAGGCACACATATATATAGATAATGACATATTGTCAAACAGAAATCTCACATGGAGAGCACTACATCTATTGGCATGTTCCGACCAGCTTGTTAAATTTCCTGATACATAAATATATAATGAAAATAATAGAGATTTTTATTTAAAAGAATAATTTGTACGAGGAGACATATGCACATTTCAAAAGATCGCTCTTTAGCTCTTCTTCTTATAATGTTCCTTGTCGAGTGATGTAATGCAATTTATTTTGAATGCACGCACATGTTCTGAAACCTCAACCCAAAGTGTGATCTCACACACATGCGGCAAATATGGTTTTCATTTTTTGTTTAGTTTCATACAAATGCAATGAATCATGTATGATATTGATTCACTTATTGAACACATATTAGGGATTGCATTATATTTTCCATATAGGGAAATTAACATTAAACACACAATATATGCAAACAAATATAGAAGTTGTAAAACAAAAAAAAAACATTTTCCCGTCTTAAATTTCCAGAGTTTTTTATAAAAATATGTTTTGATATTTCATTTGTGAGGATTTTCCCTCAACATATCTTCTTCCGGCGACTCCATGATTACACACTTTAATAAAATCGAATATCTGCAGCGGATGTGTACACAGGTTTACCTTTGTTACATAAGTGAAGGGATTCCAAAGTATACTTGTTTGTGTTTATTATTACATTTATTCTAATAAAGGCACCTCTCACATGTGTCAAAAAGGATTGGTCACATCTTCTTAGAAAAGTTAGGGGGAAAACATTTAATATCGGTCAACGAAGTTAGAGGTGCACACAAAAAAATTCAAAGAAGTAAGCTCTTCGTTTGTAATTAGAGCATGTTTATTGCCGAATCTTAACTAGGTTTTTTAGACTAATTACAATTTAAAAAAAAACACAAAAGGCGTCTTTTAATTAAGAGAGCCAAGAGACGGTTCTTACGGTGCACGTGTCACAGCAAGAAGAAGAAGAGAGTCGTCCTCGGTGAGCTTCCCAACTTGTGCAAGAATAAATCAAAATGTCCCAAAGGAATCAAAGTCCGACATCGACACTAGATCTGACGATCCCCAGATGTGTGCTCCCTATGTCACCGGAATCTTCGTCTATCTCCGTCAATTAGAGGTTGGCTTCCTCAATTCACAATCTCGATTTCGAAATTCGATCTGGGTCTTATGTAAAATAATTGATTTTGGTTTGAAAATTTTGAATCAGGTGAAGGAAAAGTCAAGGCCTTTGATTGATTGTATAGACAAGGTGCAAAAAGATGTAACGCCTGATATGAGAGAAGTTTTGGTTGATTGGTTAGTTGAAGTTACTGAAGAGTACAAACTTCTCTCCGACACTCTTTACCTAGATGTCTCCTACATCGACAGATTCTTGTCTCTTCAGACTGTTAATAGGCAAAAGCTTCAGCTTTTGGGAGTTTCTTCTATGCTTATTGCTTCGTAAGCAACATCTTTTTAAGTTGTGATGGTTGTTGTAACATGTTCCATGTTCTATCTTTGATCCTAATCCATTGGTTTGGAGCCTGTCACAGTGGAAATTGTTGAGAAATATAATCTTTCTTTCAGAAATGAATGCACTTTCTTTGGATCCTGGTGCTCTGTGTTCTATGCTGGTGGTGGAGATTGCAAAGTTTCTATCGGTGCCTTCAATTCCTCAAGTGACTATGCGACACAAACTCTTGGTTCAGTATCAGACCCAAGGTACTTCTTGTTCTTTGTATTAGATACTATCTTCTTCTTCTCTTTTGTTAGCATCTTGTATAACTTAATATTCAAACTTGAACATAATGCTTTGTTATTGACTCAAATCATATTTGTTTGAACACAACAAATATGTTAGATATCCGTCCTCTTATACTCTTATATGGTTTCTTTAGGTACTTAAAACTGGGGAAGGAAGAACCAAGGTTAGAGACTAAATGGTTTAACGAGAACAGCTATTCCAAAATGCCAATGCTTCAGTTACATAAAGGTAATGTCGGAACCTTTCAATGTTGAGGTTTTTGTTGATTTTGGTCTTGAAAGGTTCTCTCTTTTGGATCTTGATGTTGTCAGAGATAGTAGATTTCTGTGAGTTTTTGTTACCAACTTGAGGGGAGAAAGCACAGCGTGATAATAGTTAACAAGAATGAGGAACTTTGATGTAAGAATGAGTCTTATCCACGCTTCCTAAGTAGTATTGTCTGTATATTCCAGACACTGTTGTTTTGATATGTTGAAGTTAGTTGCCTGTAAACTTTTTTTTTAAGAACTTTTAACTTAAGAAACTACCATTGGAAGATGAAAACTGTGTATTTTAACATAAACTCTTAACTTAATTTTAATACTAAAAATTTGACTAAGAACCCAGTTAAGGGTTATTGCAATAAACATGCTCTTAGGAAATCTGGTATTTTTATACTGTAACGTCTCTTAATAATCAATAAATTTGTATACCAAAAAAATCAAGAGAAACATTACATACTTTAACATTCATAAGAAATGTTACCATTTATAAAAAAAAAAAAAATTTATTCTTTCTCATTTGATCGTAGAAAAAATATAACAAATTTGTTCTTCATTAAATTTTGATAAAAAATAATCATTTTTTCATAGTTCCAACAATTTCTATCTTTCTTTTTCTATATGTTCCTATTGCTGCTATGATAGTTATTAGTTAGACTCTTGGTACACATTTTGGACAATAAGATGGACAATATCCGTTTCAAAACGATAAATCACTGAACTATATTATATCCTTAACTAACTTGGAGTACATATGAAAACCTACGGTTTATCACCGGAAATAAAAGTTCAAAAGGAAAGTAAAACAACAGACAATATTAGCTAGTTCTCTAGCTAATTATTGAACACAACGTGTGAGTGGATTCATTGGATCTTACTTTAGCCAATCATCCACACAAAGCCACATATAAATTAAAAAAAAATTGAAAAAGAAGTCTAAAGAAGGAATTTATTATTATTATTTTTTTGAGCAGCAGAAGGAATTTATTATTAAGTACTGTGTAATTGCGTATTAACAATGAGTGGTCCATATTGTAATTTTTCTTACATTATCGAAAAGTATGTCATTTCCTAGTATTATAAAAGGAAGATGAAAATAACAAAACGAGGGGACCAGATGATAAATCACATGATCATATCATCTGAGACCATCTCCGTTCTCACTGCCAGGATGGGTCTCACTCTAAAACATAAATAAATAATATAAATGCTTGCCGGAAATAATAATAAAATAAATGTCAATGATTGATATCGCCGACGGTGTTAACAGGGGGAACTATACATCCAGCCTATATTTTATGGATATCACAAATTAAAGTATAAAACGATAAAGTTTTTGGAAATAAAAATGGAGATATTTTCAAGACTTTTGTCCACATCAAATGATTTTATACAATAATGTTTGCAAACTAAGTAAACTAAGATTAATAATAATAATATTATTAGTTTCTATATACCAAAAATTGCATTCATGTGTTGTCAATTGAGATTATCGTTAAATAAAATTAGACATAGTCTAGTGGTCATAGGTGCATATGATTAGCACCAACACTGACCTAACAGCCTCTTGTTCCCCCATTTTCTCTCCTTTTCCTAATTTTATACAGTATACCCCACTAATCATCTTGAAAAAGCATACTTATTCTGCTATGCGCAAACTAAACAAAAATTATTTTCTTCTACATAATGAATATCCTCAATTAAATTACGGGCCATCCATCACCCAGTCGAACCTGTCAGGCTCTTATAACAAGCCCATTTGATAAGCCCACAAATAAACTATTCTTCCATATTGCAGAAACATGATTTTAGATGTAAAATTTTAAGATGGGACAACGACATCGACAGAACAGAATGCACATAAACACATATAGTAACATCACCATTCAATAGATAAACAACAACACCCCCCCATGAAAATTGCCAAAACCAAACAAAGAAACTCATGTTTTGTATGATAATGCTCTTGTCCCTTTGTCCAAATGATATGAAACTCCCGATTTAAGGCCCAAAAAGAAAACAATGATAATGCTTATACCGCCACTTTTCTTCGAAGACGCAAATGCAATGTTGCTGTGTGTTTTCCTCCTCCTTTCTCCTCACACTCATCTCTCCTGTTACAGTCACACCAACATCAAGATTTAATCCTAAATCAATAGCCAAGAAGACAGTAGTTACACAGACTTGAAAACAATCTCAAAGTACAACAGACCACTTACTTTCAAACGATTATGGAGTTGTAAGCGCTGCAGAGCTGAAGCAAAGCTGCCTGGTTAGCTTTTTCGAGATTCTCACCAATTATCTGCGGGTATCTACCAGGAGAAGCAGCAGAAAGCCTGGCCAAAGAAGCAACCACGAACTGCTTCGGATCTCTAATGTCTGGAAGAGGATCCGCTTCTCTTCTCCCAGCATTGTGAAGACTCACAAAGGCAGCTGTGTATCCAACATTCTCCAAGACGTCTGGCATTTCAGGTTCTTCAACGGCTCTTTCCTGCTCAGGCCTTGAAACAAGCGTCACTATGCTGTCCAGCATAGCTCCCCAGATCTTAGAAGCTGCTGGATGAAGAAGGTCTGGAGTCTCACATATGAGTCTCGTTGCGGCAACTGCAGTTAGCTTTACCTCGACACTTCCCATGATCAGCTTAACGTTTGGAATCCAGAATTGCTGCACGATGGTGGTGAAAATGTTGGGCTGAACAGTATTCATAGTGTCGACTAGATGAGCATGTCCGTGCTTCACCAAGAAGAGGGACATGAATACCACTAGCGATTTCTGGAACTTAATAGTCTTCTTGTTCTGAAGACGTGTGAACAGAGCACTCCATACGCCCGTCATGTACGGAGCAATGGCACCGTAGTCGAGATACTCGATCACAGTATTGAGCACATAAAATCCTTGCTCATCCGTGCTAGGAGCTGCAACCAGTTTCTCAAATATTCCCAGCACTTGACTCAACCGATTCTCTTGAGTGACCTCATGAGGTGCTTTCTGCAGGAAAGCCTGGAGCAAACGCACTAGAGCTGGAACATTGCCGCTTCTCTTCCAAGACTCAGGCGACAGGAGCAGCAAGAAGATCTGCATGTAGTTCGGGGAGAGAGGCGGTCTGTTCAGCTCAACAAGCTGAGCTAGCAGCTGAAACGCGTAAGGCAAGAACTCTGCTATGTCATTGACCAAAATCATCTGCAGGCTTGGGAAGAGACTCGTTTCAAATGCAGATATAAGAGAGATATCACGTTCACATGCCCTACGAACAAGTACAGCCACAGACTCAAAGATGTAGTGATTAAACGTAGGATTCTTCGGGTTTTTGCAAACTTCACTAAGAACAGAGGTCAAGCCACCGATGCAAGGTCCAGCAACCTCACCACTGATTTCAGCAACACCGAGGACCCGCATTATACACTTCATAATATATTGATTCTCCTCAGATTCAGGAAACTTCAGTGCATCAAACAGATTCGTCATCAACTGCAGCAAAAACGGGCTTATATCACCAGCGACATACCTGCTCCTTCCACCTTCCTCCTTTACTAGCAAGAGCTTCTCTATGCAGCTAGCAGCATATGAGTGCACCACGTTCGACTCTGCTTTAAGGAACCGGACCAGCTCCGGGAACAACTGCATTGCAAAGGGCTTTGGTAGATGACTGCGAAACATCGTTAAGAACTTCAAAGACCCTGCCTTCAGCATTGGAAAGCTGTTGACGTCGTGGCTTTGCAACTCGGGGAGAATAATGCTTGCAAAGAAGCTTTGAACATCAATAAGATCTGTGGATACAGACGTACCCCCTGCCTTCTTCGTAGCCAGCGAGACGACCAAGTAAATTGCACAGTCCTTGTCTTTCCATTGCACAGCCGGATTAGATGAAAAGGAGCTCAAAAGCTTCTGTATCTCATGAGAAACCACTTCTGTCACCTGTCCTTTGTAGTTTGTGGCAAGTCCTTTAAGCAACTCACACGCGATCCTCCTCCTAGTGTCCACATCGCTTCCCTCCATGTCCCTCCGGATAAACTCAATATAGTTCATCTCAAAAAGCTCTTCATCTTCATCCCTCAAAGAAACATTAGGAATCACAATGCTCTGGCAGATTTCCTTAATCACATTCTCGCCAGCAAACAACGCATGGTGCGCACTCGTGCTCACAGTGGTCAAAAACTTGATTGCAGTAGTAGCTAGCTGATCCCTACTAGGAGACTTCGACACATCCCTGAGTAACGTCCACACGGCTGATGCAAAACCCTCCAAAAACTTTTGGAACTCCTCTTCGTACTTCTCCATGTACAAGTTAATGTTCTCACAAACAGCTGCACGAAGATCATCCACAAGCGTCAAACCATCTTCTGTGCTCTCCAAGGCGGGATAGTTCGAGGACAAACACTTCTTAAACACTCCCATCCACTTCTCCATATTATCCTCGAAGAACTCAGGCAAGTCCTGGAAGTTCAACGAGAAAAATATCCTGCAGCAAAGCTTCTGAGACTCAAATAAAGGCTTAAGGTTCGCAGCCGATCCACCAGAGCTCACAGCGGAATCAATCAACGAATCCGTTTTAACGAATATCTCTTGCAACGGAGGAGCGAAAATCTCAAGGCAATACTTAATATCAAGAAACAGCTCATCGGTTCTATACTGATGCCTAAAGTTCTTGAAAATCGAATTCGCAGTCCCGAGAATACCGTTAACGGCCGCGTAATCCCCGGCGAGAGCAGCCTTCTGGAGGCTGGAGACGAGCTCGGGGAGCAACGCAGGCCAGTTTCTCGGGAAATCGTGCTTACCGATGACGGCTAGGGCTTCGCTGAGCTGGCTCTGGATTCTCGGGGAAGAGGAGAGCATGAGGGAGACGATCAGCGTCTTGATCTGCTCCTTCTCCGAAGGTGTGATCGGAGAGACGCCGGAGTCGGCGGAAGGGAGCCACCGCGAGCGGAGATGGTTCTTGAAGTTGACGGCGGCGGCGTGGCGAGTCTGCTCCTCGACGGAAGGCTCCGCGATGAGACGGAGCACGACTAAGCCGTAGTTTGGCAGATCGGCGGCTTCGGAGAGAAATCTCTCGGCGGCGCGGCGAGGCTCGGGGATCGGGGAGAGCGTGTGGAGGAAGCACTGCGAGAGGTTCTGGAGAGTCTCCGGATTCCACTCCATTGTTCGATCGAATTCGATAAAGAGACGGCGAAGAGAGAGTAGCTAGGGTTTCTGATTTCAGAGGGAAACAGAATGATTTTTATTTTTAAAGAGATGACATGAAGGTGGAGAAAAGGTTCGATGAGCTCGTCGGGTTATCGGGCTTGGTTGTACCCGAGAGACAGATACGACTGGGCCTTTGTTCAATTTTTAAGCCCATGACCTAAATGGGCCTAACTTGGATTCACGAGCATTAACTATGGTTTCTGAGCAAGAATCTCTGTCGGTGAGACTTTCTCGTTTCCCGAGTATTGACTTTTCTTTAATTGAATAAATCAGCAACTAGAAAAACGTGTTGTATAGCGTATTACGTGACGTATGTGAAAATTTGTGCATGGAAACTAACTGATTAATGTAAATAAGATAATAAAGGGACGTATACTTCGTCGAACATGGCGTAAAGCCGTCAACGTCCGAGCCGCTGGTCCAAAACATAACACGTTCTTTGGTCTTCTATATTTAAAGTAGTATTGCTAAACAAAAAGAGAGTTTCTTGGTCAAATAAATAATACTAATCCTAGTATTTTACCAATAAAATAAGGGTAATTTTATCAAATAGCTATCAAAAAACTTTTTTTTTATTTTGAAAATTTAATATTTATTTTTATTTAAAAAAATTGAAACCATATCTTCAAAATCATATCCTTTAACTCTAAACCCTAAGTTTAGTTTATTTAATCATATGATATAAATGTAATTTTATTTTTTAATAAAAAAAATTGGTCTTTTTTTTCATTAGAAAATATTTATGCGACAAAAACTTAAAAAGTGATATGTTAGAGAATTTTCCGTAAAATAAATAATACTTCTAGTAATTAACTTTGATGGCGTTTTTGTTTGTTTGTTTGTGCTGCTTGATTCCAGTGGTTTTAGTGGTGTTTGAATTGAATCCAAAAGGTAATAAATAACAAACTCCACACGAGCACGAATAGAATTTTGTAGCAGAATAATTAACAAAAGAGAAGATAGTATAGTAATGATAAGAAGAAGCATGGCATCTGATGCTCAGTTTGGTTTCTCATACTTTTTTTAGTTAACTACAGTACTTAAGCTTGCATTTCTTACACGTGGGACGTGCTATATCACGAATGATGCACACTAAAGTGACACGTGACGCATGATGTATTTGTCGTAATTTGAAAATAAAGTTAAAATGTCGATTTCATGGCTCCACCATTGAATCATGAAAAACGCGTGATGGATAGAAAAAAATGGAGTTGCGTAAGCCAATTGATTCTTTTTTATTGATTAGTAGTAGTACCTTTGCTCCAATCGCCTATCGAACTTTTATCCGTAACTTCTTCCTAACTCTCTTTTAAAATTTTCTTAAACGCTTATCATTTTTATCTACCATATCCATACATAACAGTTTAAAAGATTGTTTTGTTGAAAACAAAAAAAGAATGTGAGACATCAGAAGTAATTGTCTGTAATAAAGACCACCGTAGTCACGAGTGTCTCCACATAACCCCACATTTCTCCTCTTCGTTCTCTACCATACGTTAGCAGGCTCTATCCTCTTACTGCTTATCCATCATGCTTACTTTGTTTTATTCCATCGAAAATAAAACCTTATCATCTATACTGAGTTCACATTTGTTTTGGTAACTAGTTTTAATGTGACAATCCGTCCCGCTCACTTGGAATCCAGCTCACGTTTCTACAGGGCACCGACTCCAACTCTTCCACTATGAGTCATCTCTGCCTCCATAATTAAGTTGTTAGTGCGCTTGGTGTTACTCGAACCCAAGGCCTCACTCTATAACAACACTCCCACACGACGAGTTGTCACCAATTAACATGCGGATCAATTGGTGACAACTCGTCATGTAGGAATGTTGTTAAAGAGTGAGGTCTTGGGTTCGAGTAACACCAAACGCACCACCAACCTAATTATGGGGTTAAAGATGACTCATAATGAAGGGCTTGGGGTCGGTGCCCTGCAGGGTTTTGAGCCGGGTTCCGAGTGAGCGGGACGGATTGTCAGAAACTGTCGACTTTTTATGTGACAACCCGTCCCACTGACTGGGACTCCAGGCTCACATTTCTGGAGGACACCGACCCTAACTCCTCCATTATGAGTTTTTTCTGACTCCATAATTATGTTGTTGGTGCGTTTGGCATTATTCAAACCTAAAACTTCACCCTTTACCAATACTCCCACATGACGAGTTGTTATAAGTAAGTGGGACGGGTTGTCACACTTAAGAAGCAAGAACATGTTATCAGGCCAAAAATATTCTCTTAGACATGTAGAAAATAGGATTAGACGAATCTACGTATGCACGTATTTAGGGTAATACTCGATTAAATATGAGGGTTTTTTTTTTTGCTCTATCAAAAGATAAAAGAATTTAAAGATGGTGCGACTTCCACATTACTCAAAGAGCACCAACCATGGCGTTATCATAATAAATTAATAACCTACAAAAAGGGTCAACTTTAACATGTCACAATACATCATGTACATTTTTTTTTGTCACTAACATCATGTACATATTTATATTTTAGCTTTCTGTATTATGTAATTCGATCGCTGAAAGCATTTTACAAAGACACGATATAAAAAATATATAGCTTTTTAATTGTTATCATTTTCTTACTGCAACCTTAGTGATTCTACTAACGAAACAAATACAAAGACAGAATAGTCGATTTATAAGAAAATGATACGATGAAAACCAATAAGTATCATCATATGTTTTTATACTGTTATTTTTGTATAAAACAAAATGGTGTTGCATGTATTTTATACTATTATATTTTATACTACTATATTTCCTACCATTGGTTTTTACTCTTTTCAATAATTCTATCATATATATAATAAAGAAAAATTATCTTAAATAATCATTTTTAGTTTATTTTCACAAAAATAGATTTTCAAAAAGGAAAATAACCAAAAATTTTTTATTAAAGGGTAAATATGTATTTATACCCTTAGGTTAACTAATCTAATATTTAGGATTTAGATTTAAGAGATTGAGTTTTGAAGATGAGTTCAAATTTTTAAAAATTAAAAATAAAATTAAAATTTTCAAAATAAAAAAAAAAAATTTGGTCATTTTATTCTTTGAGATTTATTTTTGTGACAAACACTTAAAAAATAGCTATTTGAGAGAATTTAATCCATAAACCCAAAAATTATCATTTTATGTCACTAATCGAATCCATCAAGTAATCTTGCCCAATCATATATGATTAAATTTTCAGAATTACTATCATGAACGATATATTGTATCATGGATTTTCTAGCTAGTCTTGACAAGACTCCCGTGTAACTAAATTTATTGAAGACTAGCTAGAAACTCCGTGTAGACTAATAATAATGGTCTAGCAAAAGATCATGACCACTTTGTATATGATATAAAGATGTTAAATTCATCCCGGGTGAGTATTCCTTCCCTACATTGCACGGAAGCTTCATCGGACGTCCGCTTCCCGCTTCCCGCTTCGGACGTCCGCTTCCCGCTTCGGAACCTTGTGGAAGCTTACGGAATCTCGCTTCCAAAACGCTTCCAAAATATTCTTTTTAAAAACACGTTGGAAGCTTATGATTTTGTTTTGGAATCACGCTTCCGTTCTTTAAAAAAAAAATACAAGGTTGAATATCAATAAAAATATAATCATAGTTATTAATTTCTGTAAAATCAAAATTTTAATAGTAATGAATAGAGAAGATATAAATATATAAATATTAAAATTAATACTATAAATTATCTTTATGTATTGAAGTTTTTATTAAACATATATCATATATTCAAATATATTGTGTCAATTATTTATGAAGCATTAACAATAATTAATATAATAATTTCTTTTAAACTTAATTTATGTCTATTTTCACAGTTTTAATATGAAATCATTACAAAATTATTGCAAATGAATAAATAATTTATTTAAATTTATAACATATAATTTTTAGTCCTATTTTTTTAAAAAAAAATCTTATATACACATATGGATATACGCTTCCAATACGTACCCGCTTCCTAATTTTTCAAAAAATCTCGCTTCTGCGCTTCTATACGCTTCTGCTTCCGCGTACCCGTTTCCGTTTCCATGTAACATAGTTCCTTCCACACGGGAATAAAGTTGATGTATAAAAATATTGCAACATTTTAACGATTTTAGTAAATGCTACTACCATAAATATGTTTTTGGTTATAATTCGATATAAACTCAAGCAATTACTACTTTAAATCCATGTTACAGATAATCATGTGATATGTTACATATATTTAAAATGATTTGAATCTAAGGGGAGCAAAGCGATAAGAAAACTACAACAACATGCGGATAAGAAAAAGTTAGGTTAAAGTCATCACATGTGGTCTCACGGAGCGAGACTCCTTTTGTTGAACGTTACAGTTAGGCATGAGATTCACGCAAATCTTATGCGACAAATAATTTCTCTTCAAATTTTCTAAAATTAAAAGGAAAACGTAATTTCATTACATCGTGTATTAAATTAAAGGACTATTAATGAGAATAATAATAACAGATAGTCCAATTAAATGGACCCACGTTAATAACGATGTCTGAAATAAATAACCACCCCACCAGATAATTCAAACGATATTTTTTCTTTTCGTTTTTTATGCATGTGATTGCTTTTTATTGGTTGAGACAAAATAATATAAACAATTATATTCAGTACTATTTGGTACATAAATCTATTTAAAAATCTTTCGACCATGTGATGATGATCTATACTTTTTTTTATTTTCCTAATTATTATTATTATTTTATTTTTTTGGATGTGATCTATACAAATATTTGAATCTCACGTAGGTACATATACACGTGTTTAAATTCACACATTAATCAGGTTTCTAGTTCTAAACATTAGGAAACTCAACCATGGTTAACCTCATAACCCAACTCTAAAACGTTGCATAAGTAAACCACGGTTGGTTTTTTTAAAAAGAGTCTTCTTCTTCGTACAAAACTTACCCAAGTCCCCTCTCTCTCTTTCTTCTTCTCCAAACTCTTGTTTTCATATACCGTTTGGTTCTGCTGAAGTTTTGTTTAAGATGAATACGAGTGATGTAGTAGGATGGGAAGATGAAGATACTAGATCCATGGCCAGCGCCGTGTTAGGAAACTCAGCTTCCGATTTTCTTACAGCGAACTCAAACTCAAATCAGAATCTGTTTCTCGTCATGGGAACCGACGATGGTCTCAACGAGAAGCTCTCTCGCCTCGTGGATTCTCCAAACCCCGAGAGTTTCAGCTGGAACTACGCCGTGTTCTGGCAGCAGACCGTGTCTAGATCCGGACAGCAAGTCCTCGCTTGGGGAGACGGGTGTTGCCGCGAGCCCAAGGAAGAGGAATCTATGGCTTATAACTTAGAGGAAGAGATGAGGTGGCAGTACATGAGGAAGAGAGTGCTTCAGAAGCTACACAGGATGTTCGGTGGATCCGATGAAGACGACTACGCTTTGAACTTAGAGAACGTTACGGCTACTGAGATGTTCTTCTTGGCTTCGATGTATTTCTTTTTTAACCACGGAGAAGGTGGTCCGGGGAGGTGCTTTGCTTCGGGGAGACACGTGTGGTTGTCGGATGCGGTTGGCTCTGATTATTGTTTTAGGTCTTTTATGGTTAAATCAGCTGGGATAAGGACTGTTGTTATGGTTCCTACTGATGCTGGTGTTCTTGAGCTTGGTTCTGTTTGGTCTTTGCCTGAGAATGTAGAGTTGGTTAGGTCTGTTCAAGGTTTGTTCGCCAGGAGAGTTAAGCCACCAAACATGAGCGGAGGAAAGATTCACAAGCTTTTCGGACAAGAACTGAATAGCTCACATCACAACAATAACGGCTCAACAATTGGTTACACATCTCAAGAAATAGATGTGAAAGTGCAAGAGAATGTGAATGTGGTTGTTGTAGACGATAAGAATCACAAGGTGATGAAGACTTCTTGTAATGAGAAAAGACCAGCGAGTTTATTACCAGAAGGAGTGTCTGTTGTGGAGGAGAAGAGACCGAGGAAGCGAGGGAGGAAGCCTGCTAACGGGAGAGAGGAGGCGTTGAACCATGTGGAAGCTGAGAGGCAGAGACGGGAGAAGCTTAACCAGAGATTCTACGCGTTGCGAGCTGTAGTTCCAAACATATCTAAAATGGACAAAGCTTCTTTACTTGGAGACGCGATCTCTTACATCAAAGAGCTTC
This sequence comes from Brassica napus, assembly GCF_020379485.1. Lineage (NCBI taxonomy): Eukaryota > Viridiplantae > Streptophyta > Magnoliopsida > Brassicales > Brassicaceae > Brassica > Brassica napus. The sequence goes on from NC_063447.1 coordinate 1,352,109, forward strand.
AAGAGAGAGTAAAGATCATTGAAGCTGAAGCAGTAACCGAGTCAAAGACAATGGCCACTAAGGGAGAAGAGAGTCAAGAAGTTGTTGACGTTCAAGCTGGGGAAGAAGAGGTTGTTGTGAGAGTGGTCTCACCGTTGGAGTCACATCCAGCTTCGAGAATCATACAAGCAATGAGAAACTCAGAGGTTGTTAGTGTTATGGAGTCTAAGCTTTCATTAGCTGAAGAGACACTGTTTCACACTTTTGTAGTAAAGAATAATAACGGATCGGATCCATTGACGAAAGAGAAGGTTATAGCAGCGGCTTACCCGCAAACCGGCTTGACGCAGCAGCTATTACTACCATCTTCTAGTTCACAGGTATCTGGTGATATCTAGCTTTCAAGCTTCTTATCTTGTTCAGTATAGGAAGACTTGAGGTTCAACTAGAAATAGATATATCCTTTTTTCTTTCTTAGAGTGAAAGTAATCCAGTTTTCGTATAGTATTTGCTAACATTATCATGAATAAGTTGAATTCATTAACTGGTATATTTGTATTTTGGGAATATTTTTCATACTTAAGATAATCAAAAGATATTTTTGACTTTTTTCCTTCTTTGAATTATATATGAGGAAGTAATATGTGTAATGTTTCTGTCTATCTAATGGCATATATGTTTATCCAAATATCTCATTTATGTTATCCATTATATGTTCATATCCAAGTTCTTTGCCAATTAGTTAACGTAAGAGATATTACTATCTTTTGATAAGTTAATAAGTTAACATTAATATTATTTTTAAAATACTATATATTAATTAGACCCGAAGAATCGGAAATTCAGTTTCGGTTACAAACGCGATTTGAACAAAAAAAAATCCCTCTCTCACTAACAATTTCTTTGCCAATTTCACAATACCTCTCTGGCTCTCTCACTCACTATGTAAATGTGTGTGAATTAGTTTAGATTGCAGATATCATAGTAAACCTGACTTGTGCAAATGACTATGTTGCTTCATAGTATATTATATAGTTCAGACATGATTAATCAGATGTTATATAATTATTATCTCACTCATTAATTAATAAACCAATCCTATGAAATTAGACCTATATATGCTTCATCTTTCTCAGTCACTTGCTCTTTTTTCTCCGATCAGATCCAAAAATCAAATCCGCTTCCGACGCCGCGATGTCTCTCCGTCGTTCTCTCCTCGGCCTCCACCGTCAAACCCACAACCTCTCTCTCTCAAAGTCTTCACCTTTCTCGATTACCAACATCTCCTCCCCTTCCGTCGCCGTGATCGGAAGAGAAATCTCCTCGATCCCATTTTCACTGACACAGAGACTCAAACCGGACTGTAGTAATCTCGTCGGCGATCGTTCTCTCGGGCAATCTCAGCTGGCTCGTCTCCCGTCTTCTCGAGGCTACAGCAACGCGTCTCTCGTACGGAAGATCCCTGTTCTGTTCCACATCAACGCGGGGATGGAGGAGGTTTTGGCGGATTACGTTCACCAAGAGCTGACCAGGAATCTCATGGTGATCTCTCTGGGGTTGTTCCAGATCATCGTTATCAAAGACGTCGTCGTTTTTCTTTTCTTCTGAGCAAAAGGAATCATCTTTTGGGGTGATAACAGTGAGCTAAAAGTCATTCCTTTTTTATCTTTCTTCTTGTATGAATAAGAACATTGATGAAATTGTCATCTTAATCTTTCTAAGCTTCTTTGTCTGGTCTATTTGATTTAGTTTATGTTGGAATAAAAGAGAAGTTTTCCCAGGCTCTATTCTAGGTCTTGGCGTTCGGTTTTCGGTTGGGTTCTTTCGGTTTTCGGTTTTTCGTTAATCTATGAAATTCGGTTCGGATCCGGTTCGGTTCTTTTTGGTTTCGGTTCGGCTCAGATATCAATTATAAGAACCGACTAATATCCTATAAATTTGTGGTTTCAATTCAGTTATGGTTCGGTTCCGATTTTTTCGGTTAATTTTGGATGATCCGGGGTAAAAACAATTTATTGGGAATTTTTTGGATATAAATAGGGTAATTTGGATAAATTTTAATATTTTGGATAAAAACTATTCGAGTAATTCGGTTCTTTAGGATAATTTGGATAATTTAAAATATTCTAGATAAAAAAAATATTCGAGTATTTCGATTTTTTTTTGATAGTTCGGTATATAAGTAGTGAGTTTTGAATATTTAGTATTTTTAATACTAAATATAATTAATATTTTTAGGTATATAAATTTTATTTCGGATATTCGGGTATCCATTCGGTTCCGGTTCGATTTCGGTTTTTCGGTTATAGAAATATAGGAACCGTTCGGTTATCTTTCAACTTTGGTTCGGTTTCGGATTCGGTTTTCGGTTTTGTTTTTATGGCCATGCCTACTCTATTCTCTGTAATTAGCACATCTCTTTTGCATTTGTTTTGTTAAATAGATTTCTCTGACTATTGATATATTCTTCAAAGAAAAACAGAGACTTTGCTAAGCGTAACTACGTATGAATTGATACAATTGTCTATTAGAATGGCTAAATCCGTTAGTAGCCAAACAACATTATGACATTCTCAAAGCAACTGCTCACTTTATTTTTCCTCCTCTTCTTCCTCTTACCTCTCCGTCACGCCTCAAAACCTAAAAAATGTCCTCCTTCCCGCTGGGGATGGCTTAGTTGCGGGCCGCCCTCGGAAGTACCCATTCGTTTTCCTTTCTGTGACCACAAGGGATTCAATCTCCGTAGCAACAATCTCAATAAAACAGTCCTACACCTTCCCATGTCCGGAGCCTTTCTTGTCGAGAGCATCGACTACCTAAACCAACGTATATCTATCAGCGACCCTGACAACTGTTTGGCTAAGCGGCTTTTGACATTCAACCTTTCAGGATCTCCCTTCTCTTCTCCTTTCTATACCGAACACACGTTCTTTACCTGTCCTGGTGACGTCGTCTTACCCTCCTCGTATCGGTCCATCCCTTGCCTAAGCAATTCTACTTCCTCTTTCTACGCCACAACTAGTTATGAGCAGGCAAGCAGCTCTGCGTTTCGTTCTTGCCAGATTGTGAAGAGATTAGATGTTCCGGCTAGTTACATCAACAGCGAAAGCCTCTTGCTGGAGTGGCACTCGCCCAATTGCACGAGCTATGAGATGGATTACTTGAGATGTGGATTCAAGAACAAGGCCTCCCTCGAAGTCAAATGCTTCGGTAATGAACCTGGTATGGATTCGGTAATTTTCTTATGTTATTCTCTGTTCCTGATGATCCAAGTAAACCCCATTGGTCGTATGTATGAAGAATTGGTGAAAGCTTCAAACCCACGCAATCTTTATGAAAATAATATAAAATCATAGTAGGAATTAAATTTGACAACCAGGTTTTGACTTTAATATTTTGGTGTTTTATAGAAAATATCAAATCCAACTAATAGTCTAAAGAAAGACTGAAGACACTAACTGCAGAAGGATTCTCAAATTCTAAATTTTTTTTAATAACATTTCTCTATTTCTTTACATCCTATAAATAGAAAATCTGGCATCCAATGTATTCAACCTTAATAAACTTAGTGATTAATACCCTGCCAGTGTGCATTAGTGGGACTGGCAAATGTTTGTAATTTCTATTCAAAATTTTATATTAAAATAAAAAGAACCGTATAATTTGATTTTTTTTATAGAAAAAAAATCAGAGGGATGTTATTTAGAAGTTTTAAAAAAAACCCATATTCAATTCAGTTTAAATTCAATTACTGTACTTTTATGCTAAGAACCTAAATAAATACAAAGTGATAAAATCGAAATATGAATTAATTCGGTGTTCCTTTAACGGTCTAGACTCTAAAGTGTTATCTTCACACAGTTGCAGCTTCTAAAAGAAACAGAGGAAAAGAATCAATAATAGTATGCGTGTCCATATTCGGAGGAGTCATCTTATTCTTTCTCTGTTTAACATGTATCGCTTGCCTCGTAGACAAGTGTAGCAATGTCGAGGGTTCCGATTCCCCGAGACAAGAGATTGTGGAATCAAGAGAGATGATCGGAAGGGCCACGAATAGGGGCCTTGACCAGTGTACAATAGAAACATACAAGAAAATGGAGTTGGGAGAAAGTATAAAGCTTCCGGGGACAAATGGAACTGCGTGTCTTATTTGTTTATCAGAGTATGCGAGCAAAGAAACCGTACGGTTCATACCAGAATGTGACCACTGCTTCCACGTGGAATGTATTGATGTGTGGCTCAAGATTCATGGTTCATGCCCTATTTGTCGGGACTCGCGCGCATTAAGATAGAAGCATGGGTTGATTGGCGACTAGTGTTTGGTTCATTCAGGCTTTAGTTGCTGGATTCTATTTTAACGTTACAATGAATGCTACGGGTTAATTTGTGTGTATACATGTGCGAGTGTTTACTATATAAATTGATGGTCTATGCTTTCTGCATAATTAGCCTACTCTTCCATACCTATATCTATTAGGATTATTTCTTTTGAAGCCTCATTCTTTCTTTAATCTGATGTTAACTATCAGGAAACACTAAAGCTTATTGTTTTTCTTCAATTGTCGAATTCATGTTCATTCCACCACACCTTGTAAAAAGTCTCTTAACATCAAACGCTGGATCTAAAAGGATTGGTCAAAAAGAGAAGGGCCTGGACTATTGTTCTTTTTGACATTATGATCTTTGTTTCCACATATTTTTGGATCCACTCTGTTACAAGCCAAAACACATGTGAACACTTTCAAATCCACTGTGTCAACACATGGTGTGCCCTTACGTTAAAAATTTATACGTTTGATTTCCTTTTCATACATTGCTTAAGAGATCCACACTACGCCATTAACAATAACATTTGACTCCCCAAATACATGGCACCCTTTAGAAACCACAGATATTCGAAATCCCCTGTTGTCTAATGACAATGACTCCACAAATTGAACAAAAAAAAGTTACACAAATTAATGATGATATTTAACTCCAATATCGCAAAAATAAATAAACATACTCCACAAATCTCTTCAAAGTTTTGATTTTGTTTTTTTTGGAACAAGCAAAAAATTAGAAAACATAATTATGACGAGACTTGAATTAAACCTGGGAGATTAGCAGTTAACAACAAACAACCTTAAACGTGGAAAATGATCTATCAATCATCACCTTCGTCGATCGTCCACCCCAGCTGACGAGGTCTCCTCTGATCCACCACCGCAGCCGTCTCCGCCGGCAAATCGGCCAGCGTCGCGAGAGAAGAAGACGAAGAAAGCGACTGTAGATTCGATGAAGACGACGAAGAAGCCGCCGGGAAGTTCATAGCCATGATGTTTCCCTCGCTCCACGACTTCCGGATCGGGAACGAGATGCTCTCCGAGCTCCCGTGGCGTCGGCACGGCTTCCGCCGCTGGTTTTGACTCTTCTTGGCGCCGTCGTGAAGCGCGCAGTCGCAGTTTTTGTGGTAGGGACGCCGCTCGATAGCGGAGTCGAGGCCGGAGATGCAGCCTTCGAAGATGCAGCGGAATATTCCGTCGGCGGCGGACATCGTTTGGTCTTCGAGATCCGGCGGAGATAAACGAAGAAAGGATCTGAGTCTTTCGCGGAACTCAGATTTAATTTAACTTATATAAATAAAGACAGGTTTGTTTGTTTGTTTGTGTGTAATAAGTTAGTTATCACGTGTACGTGTTTATTAAATGGGCCCAATAAAAGCAGCGCTAACAACGTGTCTGGGCATTATATAAATATCGCGTCTTTATTGGGCCCATCTCAACCTACGCGTGATTCATTTACTTTTACTTAATTAATTTAATAGACGGCGCAAGGGTTGCCAGCCTGGCATAGATTAAACGATGTCGTTTCTAGCCAATCGATTGAAAACGACGCTGTTAAGGTGTTGGGCTGAAACGACGACGTTTAATTAACAAGAATCGGGGCTCATATGTAAATAAAGAAAACAGTAAGGCTCAACCGCCAAAGAAATAATCTGATAAATCAAAACGATGACGTTTCAGCTCCCCGCGCATATAAATAACCGATTTTGAAATAGCTCGTTGAGAGAACAAAGAGAAAGCTTCTTGGAGAGAGAGATAAAGAACGATTCAGTTTGTTGATCGATCGTCTCTAAGAATCATCGTTCAGGGTTTGAAGGTTTAGGGATGGCGAGGAGAGTCGAGGGAAGGAACAGGTTCAGAGACTTCTTTCTATGTTCGCTCCCAGTTGCATTCATCATGGCGTTTGTCTACGTTCTCGTTTCCTCTTCCATCTTCGGCTTCTACGCTCCTCACATCCAATCACCCTTTGGTTCGTTCTCTCTTGATCGTTTCTTGTATATTTCTTTATATTATCTGACGTTAATGGCACGAGTGTTTGCTTTCCTCATATACTTTATTAAACGTTTCAGATAATAAAGAGAGTAACTTCATCGACAAGGTACAGTTATATCATCACATTTGTACTTAATTGGTTATGAAAGATTTGGAATGAGATCATCATGTGTTGGATGCTTGGTTTCAGGATCTTGGCTGGAGAGAAAAGGCGGCTCTTGAATCGTTTCCCTCTCTTTTCTCAAAAGAGGCAAGTGTCTCTTTGTCTTTTGTAAGTCCGTTTTTTTGTGTTGCTAAAAGATACTTAATACAAGTGTATGACACAGATGCTTGATGCTCTCAATGGTACTGCTACAACATCCGATTCGAATCCTTTGAGCATAGATGCAATCAGGAAGAAAGATCCTTCTTTGTCATGGAGAGTAGAGGACGAAGTTGAGAGTTCTGAGGTGGATATATATGAACGTATATCATAACTTTTCTATGTTTTTAACCAGTACGAAGTTACTGACGATGCTTGTGGTATCTTCACCAGGATCAAATGGATAATAACTTCGGTCACGGGACCTGGACAAGAGAAGGAGGAGGCCAAGTGTTGAACGATACACCAGAGAAGTTGTATCAAAGGGTAACTTTCTTTTTACACCCTTCAAGCTTGCGTGACACGGTTGCTTTAATCTGATCCCTTGTGTTGTTGGAAGAGGATGAGACAGGAGAGAAGAGAGAAACGTGCAAGAGATCTAATGAACAAAGATAATCTCCAAGCCCTTGAGAAGGCAGCCATCCAACGTTCCAAGTCCATCGACTCCGTAGCACCAGGAAACTACAGCATCTGGAGAAACGAGTATCACAAGAGCAAGAGCTTTGAAGATCTGTTGCATCTCATGCAAGACCAAATCATCATGGTGCGAGTTTACAGTAGCCTTGCTAAAATGACCAACAACCTCGCCTTGCACAAAGAGCTAGAAGCAAAGCTAGCATTGATGGAGGAAGAACAAGAAGAATCAACTAATATTGATCAACAACAAAGGTAATATAATGTCAAACTCTTATTGCTTTAGAAAATTCACTAAAAATTATCCGTATATAGATAATTATAAGTGTTAAACACATATGATGTTAGATAACTCCTAATCATCATGGACTTTTCTGTTTCTTTCCTATTCCATAACTAGGTAGGAAAGTGATAACTTGCTACTCAAGTTACTTCAAGTTTAATCCAGTATTGACTCATGAGAGCTATAATACTAATACTGTGTTCTTAAGATAGTAATCTTTTTTTTTGTTTATTGCATCAGAGTTCTTGATACAATCAGAGACATGGGACAGCTGTTATCTAGAGCAAAGGAGAAGCTATATGATTGCAACTTGGTGACAAACAAGCTGAGAGCAATGCTACAAACAGCTGAAGAAGAACTCGTCTCCACACAAACTCATACTACTTTCTTGAACCAGCTAGCTTCCAAATCAATCCCACACGCTATCCACTGCCTCACCATGACCTTGAACCTAGAGTACTCTCTCCTCCCTGCACCAATGAGACACTTCCCAAGAATGGAGAACTTGGAGAATCCAGATCTCTATCACTACGCTCTCTTCTCTGATAATGTTTTGGCTGCATCGGTTGTTGTCAACTCCACAGTCACCAACGCAGACGATCCTTCCCTCCACGTGTTCCACATCGTGACTGATAAACTCAACTTCGGAGCCATGAGCATGTGGTTCCTCCTAAACCCTCCTAAAGAAGCAACGGTCCAAGTCCAACGGTTCGAAGATTTCTCTTGGCTCAACTCGTCTTACTCACCAGTACTTAAACAGCTCGAGTCAGAGGCCATGAAGGAGTTTTACTTCAAGACGGAGAGGTCAGAGTCTGCTGAGTCAGGAGCCGAGAGTCTCAAGTACCGTTACCCTAAGTACCTCTCCATGCTAAACCACTTGAGGTTCTACATCCCCAAGATCTTCCCTAAGCTGGAGAAAGTACTCTTTCTTGACGACGACGTGGTTGTTCAGAAGGATCTAACTCCCCTTTGGTCGGTTGATCTCAAAGGGAAAGTCAACGGGGCGGTGGAGACGTGCGGCGCAAGTTTCCATCGCTTGAAGAGTTACTTAAACTTCAGTGATCGCCACGTGTCGGAGAGGTTTGATCCGGAGTATTGCGGGTGGGCTTATGGGATGAACGTGTTTGATCTTGGGGAGTGGAGGAAGCATAACATCACAGAAACTTACCACTTTTGGCAGAACCTGGTTAGTTCTTTCTTCTTATCATTCATCTCCAAGTGTATATGTATATTAAGTTTAAAATGTTATGTTTGGTTTTTGTAGAATGAGAACAGGACGCTGTGGAAGCTTGGGACGTTGCCGCCGGGGCTGATGACGTTTTATAATCTGACGGTACCGCTTCAGAAGAAATGGCACTTGCTTGGATTGGGGTATAACAGAGAGATCGATGTGAAGAAGATTGAGAGGTCAGCGGTTATACATTTTAATGGACACTCGAAGCCGTGGACGGAGCTGGGGATAAGCAAGTATCAGGCGTATTGGACGAAGTACGCTAGTTTGGAGCATCCTTACATCTCTAGCTGCAGGCTGTTGGAGTGATGAAGAAGAGGAGAGGATCTCGTTAGGTGTACGTAAATAAAGAAGATGATCTCTGAGAGTATAAAAAATGTATATAGGATGAATACTTCAGAGAGATCCATACTTCATCATCAAGATTATAGTTCACGGAGTGATATATGAAAGGAGAAGGCATTTGTATTCGTGGCCTTGAACAGTGACAAATTTACAAAGGGTCACATGCACACACAAATAACAAGAAAAGGAGCAGGGAAAAACTTGTACCTTAGCGTGATAACTGTTATAAAGGAGTATATTGACGTGTTGAAGAAGGACGACAAGAAGTGAATTTTATTTTGCTCTCACACAGCCTCTCTGCCTTAATCTTCAAAATAAAAGCTACTTGAATACTATGTATTCATGTACAACTTGTTCTCATATTCTGAACCTATATCTTAGTGCTGATTTGACTTCAACATAAAAGAAAAAGAATCGGTCACTTCTTCTTTCGGTCCTTGAGTTGTCTCTCTAGAGTTCTGATTCTCTGATTCAGAACTGAACTCCGTGAGATTGTTCTATCTGGAACACTAGAAGATGACTCTGAGGAGTACATACGAGGTTCTTCATGACCAACACTTTGGTCTTTTGACTGCGGAAAGGAAAATGGCATAGGCGAAGGTGGTGATGGCTGCCCTGTAGAGGAAGAGATGACTAACATCAAGGAGATTCAAGAGCTTACTCACATCAGGACGTCTTATTGCTGCAATATATTTATTTACACAAGTCACATCAAAACTCTTTATCTCACTTTTCAAGACTATGAAAAGAGATAGAGTGTTTATACGCAAGACTTGTGTTCAATAAATTAGGTCTGAAGATAACGACTACTAGCATGTATACAAAGCTTGTTAAAAGTAAAAAAACTTTACGAATCATTGCATCAGAACTTGGTGAAGCCGATTGAGTTTCATCAAGCAAGTCATAAACACGACGATCCTGCTTTTGGAAAAAAAAAAATACTTGTCACTTAACAAGAACAAGATCAAAAACCAATTTTAATCTCATTACAAAGGAATCCAAATTCATGCTTTAGTTTCTACATGTAAGCAAGCGTTAACACTTCCATTTTAGAGTTCTCGCAGCATTTATTTTCTCGAGAAACAACAACATAAGAAAATGAAAACTCTTACAAAATCTGAGAGACACAACACACAGAGGTTTTTGAAATCACCACACTTGAGCTGACAGTAGGAGCTATCCAAAACGCAGCGTTTCAGCGATAAGCAACATAGGCTTGAGACTTATTATCCGAGATCCGGATTCGATCCGAGATCCGCTCCGGATCCGCTCCGAAAATAGGATATCCGGGGTGCCCGGATCCGAATCCGGATAGTAAAATCTTGGATCCGTGCAAACCGAATCCGGATCCGGATATCTTAATTTTTAGGTCCGGATATCCGGATCCGGATCCGTATTTTTAAAATACATTAAATTTTTAAATTTTATTAATATTTATATTTGATATTAATATTTATACATGAATTAATCTTATAATATTATATTTTAGTTTTTACAATATTATACATATATAAATATATTTATAAATATTTAATTTATGTATTATATTAAAAAAATTAGTATTTTTTGTTAAAAAAATTATTTTTAATTATTTTGACGGATCCGGATCCGGATCCGGATATCCGCGGATAATAGAATATCGAGACGGATATCCGAAACCCGGATATCCAGAAACCACGAATCCGGATATTAAATCCACGGATCCGACGGATGCGGATCCGGATCCGGATACCCTAAATTTCCCGGATATCCGGATCCGTCCCAGGGCTAAAGCAACAGAGCTTCGATTATAGTGGGCCTTCAAAACCTAGTAAAGTATTGGGCTTTAAAGACCCAAGTTAGGGTCATGCATAAAAAATAGTGTAACTACTTTACAAACACGGCGGGAAAGCAGAGTTTTCGTAAGTGTTACAAACTTGTTGAAAGATCATTTCATTTGCGTGCTTGTCCTTCTAGTTAGTTGAAAAAAATCTTACTTTTCTCCTTTGTCTCGTAGGCGTGTTACTTTTTTACTTTTGCTTAGTAGCTGAGGGACATTTTGCTTTTGCTGTTCCAAGAATCACCACCGCGCCGCCGCCGGCCGTTCCAAATATTGCTCTGTTCTGTCTAGCATTTGCTCAAAAGAAATGGCTTCTGCTGCACTTCGTAGCTTCTCAAGGAGAAGAAATATTTGTCACAGCCCAACCCCAGCAAATTTTAAAACCTTAAACGTAAAGCCCACGTTTTAAGCCAAAACCCTAAAAAAGGTATTTTAGTAATTTTGAATGATCTGAACCCTAAACTCTTATACATATATATTGAGGGCAGAGGGAAAGACAATTTTTACGGCGAAGCTCTGCCAAAATAACCGACAACGCAGCATGCAGTTACTCTGAGATATCAGTGCCAAGTTGGGATTCTGGAGAGACGTTTGCGACCAGATACGAAAGTGTTAGGCAAAGAACTAAAGTTGGATTAATAGATCTCGTTGCAAGGAAGACACAACAACTTTCGAATCTCAATTATGAGGTAAATATCAGTTAGTTACTCAATCTACAAGTTGGGAAAAAACCATTACGTTTCTGAAATCGGTTCAGATCTGGTTTTTCTGTTTCACAGAGCCATATTGGAAAGATATTTCTGGTTGATACAAAAGGAGTTAGGTGACTTTCGTGATATTTTTAAAAAGCTGACGTTACCAGATTTCTATATCCACTAAGAACGCTTCATTAAGAGGTAAACTATGGAAGTTATTCGATCTTCAATTTGGAGAAAAATCACTGTTTTCTGAATCCAGAAATTCCAAGTCCGAAACCTGTTTTTCCAATTTCACATAGGGGTTTTGTGAGAAGGTTTCCCGGTGAACCAGAGAGAGTTAGAACATGAGTAAGGTGTCTCTGAAAAGATCTAGCTGCAAGGAATCTATATCTGTTGACGTTATCTTGTTTAGAGGTAAGAAAAAATACTTATTTTCGTTTCTTCCTGGACAAGAATCATCTTGTTCTGTCAAAACCAGAAACCTTAATTCGCTTCGAACGCAAATGCAGTTTCAGATCACTAGAACAGAGTGTCAACCCGCTAGTTTCAGAACCCACTTTCAACCTTAAAGCAAAGGTGAGGGTGCGATCTGTGGACTTTTATTATTATTAGTCAAGTTGTATTCTTAAATGCTAGGTCTAGGAATTTGGTATGTTTGATTGTTTGATGATTATTTGTGATGATAATGTTGATGACGATCTGTTAGTTGATAAATGTTAAAGTGATAAGTGATGAAGTTGTTAAGTAAATATTAAATGTGTAAAGTCGGACTGAGGACGAAGACATGGCGATCTCGTCAAAGCCCGTAAACCGGCTGACGAGCCCTAGGTGGCGTACGACCTTTCGAGGTGACGGCCAGCCTAAGTTGTCATGTTATTATTAATATTGGAAATGGTTATGAGATTAATGAATGTGTATTGAAATAAATGATGTGTTATGTTTGTTAATTGCTTAATATGTTGGGTGATGAATGTTCTAGGATTAGTATTTTCGCATGCAAGTTGGTTAATAATGTTAGGAGTCATGTGGGCAGAAATGACTATCCTCACTGAATGACTGTGTGTTATTCACCATTTTCCCTCTTTCTTTTTCAGTGTATGCAGGTGTTTCTTGTTGTTAAAGTTATGTCACAAGAATATGATTTGGGGGACGGGCATTACAAAAGAAACCTTTCTCCAAAATGGTTCTGCAAGACCTCCTCCTCAACCCCCCCTCTTGTTCTTCATGATCATGTCAAAGATTATAATACTAAGTCCACTTTCTCGGATTCAAGTCTTCTTGCTCGTAGTTTTCACAGGCAAGTGTTTATTGAAGACAGAAAGAAAATGTCTTTTGCTCAACCATTAGGTGCTTCTTCTGGAGTTTTGCTATGTAGACACATCTCCTCTTCTTCTGGAAAACCAGAAGAATCGAGCATAAAGATTGATGCTCTAGGAGATGTTGTCCCTGATGGATCTGTGGAAGCTGTGCAAGCAATGGTCAATAATCTAATTGGTTGGAGTCTAGAAATGAAATACTTATATCCCCCTGTGTACTGCGTGCAGTGTGTGATTATGGCAATCCATGACTTTACCGGCTTCAACTGGTATCTAGTTTGATTATTATATTTTGGTTGGTCTCTTTATGTTTTTGATGATTTTGTTACAGTGGTTTGGTTTGGTCACTACTCTTTGTATGTATATAGGTCGACGTCTGTTGTTCTTACGGCTTTACTGGCGAGTGGACTCATGTGGCCAGTCAAAATGCGGATTCAGAGACAAGTTTGGGAGTTAAAAGTTAGTTTCTGTAAACTCAGAGAGAATGTGTTATGGAAGCTGTGTATTGTATTCACATACGTCAAGTACTTATACATCTTTACGGTATCTTCTTGAGAAGATTTGGCCACATCTACAACTACCAAAGACTTATCTATAATACATTGTCCTTATCTCAACAAACTCAATCTCTATTGATATGACAGAACCAATACGGTCCGACCAACCCAAACTACTCTTAACACTCCCCCTCAAGTTGGCGCGTGTAAGTTTCGAACGCCCAACTTGTTTAGTAGATAGTGAAACGATGAGCTCCCCAAAGCCTTTGTCATTATATCGGCCAGTTGCTCTGTGGTCCGTACATGACGAAACGTGATCAGCCGGTCCTGAACTGCATCACGCACACTGTGGCAATCTGACTCGATGTGTTTCGTCCTTTCGTGAAACACAGGGTTCGTAGCTATGTAAATGGCCGATTTACTATCGCAGAACATCTGCATAGGGTCACTGTGTTTCACTCCAAAGTCTCCAAGTAAACGCTTCAACCATTTCAGCTCTCGTAGTGTCGCCGCCATCGCCCTATACTCTGCTTCCGCGGAAGAATGAGACACGGTGTCCTGCTTCTTGGTCTTCCAGGAAATGGGTGAGTCTCCCAACAGCACCACAAACGCAGACAGCGATCTTCTCGACAATGGACATGAAGCCCAATCCGAATCGCAGAAGGCTCTTATACGGAGATCACTGACGGCTTTTAACATAATCCCTTGTCCTGGACACCCCTTCAGGTACTTGAGTACACGCACCACCGCATCCCAATGAGCCTCCCTTGGCTTATGCATTACTTGTGACAAGATATGAATCGTATAGCTCAGCTCTGGTCTTGTAATCGCAAGATACACCAGCCGACCAACAACTCGTCTAAACCTCACTGGATCTCGGTAGAATGGCCCCTTGTCCGCCAACAGTTTGTGATTCTGCTCCATAGGCGTCGCTACTGGCTTACAACCCAACAAACCCGCTTCTGCCACTATGTCCAGAGCATACTTCCTCTGCGAAAGAAACATTCCCATCGGTCCTCTTGCTATCTCGATACCAAGAAAATACTTTGCTTTGCCCAAATCCTTCATCTTGAACCACCCGTTCAAGTAAGCTTTGAATCTTGTCATCATGTTCAAGTCATCACCAGCGATTATCAGATCATCTACGTAGATGAGAACGCGCAGACTTCGGCTATCTTTGATGTACGTGAACAGGGAGTAATCAGAGTATGATTGTTTGAACCCGAACTTCTTAAGCGCAGTTGTAAGTTTAGCGAACCAACAGCGCGGAGCCTGCTTCAAGCCATACAAAGATTTTCTCAGCTTACACACTTTCGTAGGACTGTCGCCATAGAAGCCTGGGGGCATCTTCATATACACTTCTTCCTCCAAGTCTCCATGTAGGAAGGCGTTGTGCACGTCCATCTGATGCACTTCCCAGTTTTTCGCAACTGCTACTTCCAACAACGTGCGAACAGTCGTCATCTTCGCCACAGGCGCAAACGTTTCCCCATAATCTCGGCCTTCCACTTGCCTGTTACCGCACACAACGAGTCGCGCTTTGGGTCTCTCCACTGTCCCGTCCGCGTTGTACTTATACTTGTAAACCCACTGGCATATCAGTGCTTTCTTTCCTTTAGGCAACTCTGTAACATCCCAAGTTCTCTGTTCCTCCAAGGCAACTACCTCCGTCGACATAGCTCCGTTCCATACAGGATCGAGCATTGCTTCTCTCCAGTTTCGCGGCTCCACCCCTGCGGTAATCGCTGCGAGAAAAGCTTGGTGTCTCTCTGAGAACACCGCATCAGTGATATAAGCTGTAATGGGATATGAGGAAGCGGAAGCGGTTTTACCTGGACTCATTTCTGAGTGCCGAGACGGAGCGAGAAGAACTGGGGGTGTGTTATGTTTATCAGGACTACATTGCGAGTTGTATGTTACGTAATCGCGAAGCTTGACTGAAGGCACTGGAACACGATGACCTCTGCCAAGGTTCTGTTCTGTTTCTGCCACTGCAGGTTGCTCTGTTTCTGTAACCAGAACCTCTGAAGTAGGCTCTGTTTCCGGTGCTTCGAGATCTGTCACTGGGCCAGCAGACTCCACCGTCTCTGTTACAGCTTCTGTATCTTCCTGCGTCTTTTCCTCCGTCGTTTCTGGGTTACTCCCCCTGGACTCAGGAACTGGCTGGATAGGATCGTGAACCTCAACGATCTTATGCAGAGATGAGAGCCCCGCAGGAGAACTGGTTTGATCATCGCGAAATGGGAACGACGTCTCAGTGAACTCCACGTCTCGGGACACAAAGAATTCTTCATTCTCCAGATCATACAACCTCCATCCTTTCTTGCCGAATGGATATCCGACGAAAATACATTTTCTGCTCCTTGCTTTGAACTTGTCTTTGTCGCGAGATGATTTGTGTGCGTAACACAGACATCCGAACGTTTTGATTCTGTCGTATGATGGAGACTTTCCATACAGACACTCGTACGGAGATTTCCCATGCAAGAGGCTGGAGGGAGTTTGATTGATGAGATGTGCTGCGGTTAGCACACTCTCGCCCCAGAACTTTATAGGGAGATTCGCCTGAAACATGATTGATCTTGATACGTTGAGGATATGCCGGTGCTTCCTTTCCACTCTACCATTTTGTTGTGGAGTTGCTACGCATGAAGTGTGATGTACAATGCCGCTCTCTGCGAAGTACTTTGACAGACACAAAAACTCTGTCCCATTGTCACTGCGGACTGTTTGAACTTGACGTCCGAACTGTCGCTGGGCAAAGGAACAAAAGTTGGGTAACACCGTTTTCACCTCGGATTTCTCTAACAATAGATGTATCCAGACAGCTCGTGAGCAATCATCGACGATCGTTAGAAAGTAGATAGCCCCGCATGATGCTGGTTCTCTGTACGGTCCCCATAAGTCAACATGTATTAATTCAAAAGGAACTGAAGCTTTGTTATAACTTTCTGAAAAAACACAACGAGTTTGCTTTGATTTAAAACAAATATCACATCCTCCAAACTTGTCGGAGTGATTCGAAACACCAGAAACAAAAGGTAAATGACTCAAAACACCAAAAGACGGATGCCCCAGCCTGCGATGCCACAAAGCCTTGTCCTCTGCTCCCTTAACTCTGAGACCTCGCCTGACTGTAACATCCCGATAAACATACACACCGCCCCGTTCTTCACCTGCTCCAATCAGGGTCCTCGTAAAACGGTCCTGCAAAACACACAGTGTATCAGAAAACATAGCAAGACAACCTGTCTGTTTCAGCAACTTCGCCACAGACAGTAATGTGCAGTTCAGGTCAGGGACTAATAAGACATGAGGCAGTGTTATCTTCTCTGAAAGTCGTAGTACACCACTTCGTGTGGCTTGCACTTGACTTCCATCAGCGAACCGCACTGGGCATCCCACCACAGCATGCATGTCACTGAGTAGTCTTGCATCACCAGTCATGTGGTGTGATGCTCCAGTGTCCAGTATAACCTCTCCGGTTTGTTTCTTACCGTTGAGCTTCTCTGGAATCGGAGTTGGCTTTTGTTGTTCTAGTAGCGCCGTGAGTGATGCCCACTGTTCTGCTGTCAAAGCTGGAACGTTTGTCCCTCCTGAGACTTGTGCCTGCATCGCGTTTGATTGCGCTTGACCACGTCCACGACCTCTGCTTCCTCCTCTTCCACGTCCAGTCCGATCTCCTCCTTGGTTCCTTTCTGTCCACCAGTCAGGAAAGCCAATGATTTGCCAACATTCTTTCTTTTCGTGTCCTGTTCTTCCACAATGAGAACAGATCACTCCTCCACGACTTCTTGTAACGACAGCTGCTGGCCCGGTATCTCCATGGGTCACCTCTGATCTGGTCAAGAAGCCAACAGCGTCCTGTTTGGTCTCCACACGGGACGTCAGAAGCCTTCGTTCTTCTCGTACAACTCTCTGGTAGACCGAGTTTAGGTCTGGTAATGGGTCCATCCCAATGATATTGGTGCAGACGTTACCGAACCTCGCATCATCGAGTCCCATGAGAAACATATGGACTTTCTCCTCTTCATAGTCCTTGTTAATCTTCTCAGACGCTCCACAGGTACAAGTCGGAAGGGGCTTATAGCTCAACAGCTCCTCCCATTTTGATGAAAGCCGGCCAAAGTAATCCAAGACAGTCAACCCGTCTTGTTTGCAAGCCGCCAACTCTGCTTTAAGCTGATGAACACGCACAGCGTTTCCAATCGAGAACCTTCTCTTCAGGTCGCTCCACATCTTGAACGCATCCGGTGTGAACGTCACAGTCGAACGCACAGTGGCTGAGATTGAGGTTCTTATCCACCCCACAATCATGGAGTTAACCGTCTTCCACAACTCGGCCTCTGCTGGTTTCTCATTCTCATCAGGCATCAACAAGGTGCCATTAATGAAACCTATCTTGCGCTTCGCACGAAGCGCGTTCTCCAACTCCGATGCCCACTCGGCATAGTTTTCTCCAGTCAACGTAACCGGAGTGATTGACGCTCCCGGATTGTCGGAGTGCGACAGAAAGTAAGGTGATCCCATACTGATTTCGTTGTTGCTGCTACCTGCAGTCGTGATCTCTCCCTTCGTCATCCCTCACAGTCTCTCTTTTACAATTTTATTTGATCTTTCACACAAGCTCTGATACCATGTAAACTCAGAGAGAATGTGTTATGGAAGCTGTGTATTGTATTCACATACGTCAAGTACTTATACATCTTTACGGTATCTTCTTGAGAAGATTTGGCCACATCTACAACTACCAAAGACTTATCTATAATACATTGTCCTTATCTCAACAAACTCAATCTCTATTGATATGACAGAACCAATACGGTCCGACCAACCCAAACTACTCTTAACAGTTTCTTTTTCTTTTCTTGTTTGCTTACTCGACTTTGCTTTTGAAACCTTTACACAATTCTTTTGTAAATTAGATTTTGCGTATGAGCATTCAAAACGTGAGGAGAGTGATGCAGACATGTGATCCAAAAGATCTGGCTGAAAACAAAAAATTGGAAGCAGAGCTGACAGTAAAGTGAGTTTCCTTACACTATGTCTTATGTCCCAAACAATGAAACAATGAATGTCTATCTTTGACTTTCAATTATGTACATCAGATTTGAAAAATGTGGCTTGTCTTATATGCCACTATGCTTTCTTGATCTATTAATCCCCATGGCCTGTATCCAAGCGGTAAAAAAACGAAAGTGAATTTTTTTTTTGTATATGTTCTCACTCTTGTCTACTAACTCAGTACTTATTTTTAAAACAGATTAATATCATGTGTGTATTAGATAAAGTGTTTGAAAACGGTGGAATATGGGTTGGTGATCTTTCGACTCAAGACAACATGTTACCTCTACTGACAGCCTTAACTTTCTGGTTCACATCCAAGGTCTCTGAGAGGTTTAATGTGAAAATCAGACCATATGATTTCACAAACTAACTTTGACATGTCCGTTTTTCGATAGGTCCTCACCACAAGCCTGACAAAGATTTTATCCAGAATCAAGGAACTCCCTTTGTATTGCATTTTCTTTCTTGTGTTCCAAGCTGCATTTAAATTATATTTCCCGGTAAATAATGCTATGCTCTCAGAGCTTTGATCTTTACCATTTTCTTGAATCATGGCGCGTCTCAGTTTAATGTTCTTTTTTTGTGCAGGCAGTGTACTTTTACTTGATCACATATAAGCTATCTCCATACACATTACACCTGAGTAAGTCCCTCTTTTCTTCTCTTTCTCAGACTGTTTTTCTTGATCAATCTAAAACACTAAACTCTTTTTTTTTTCTTTTTATTCAAATAGTGTGTAGATCCAAACAAATAGCAAAGTTGAGCAAGACACTCGGGGTGCCATATGTTCCAGTAACGGCCTCTGATCAGGAAAAGATCATGGCGAGCGTGATAACTGTTATGAAGGAGTTTATTGATGTGAGGAAAGACAAGAAATGAATCTTATTTTGCTCGCCCACACGGCCTCTCTGCCGTTTTAGTCTTCAAATAAAAGCTACTTGAATACTCTTGTATTCATGTACAACTTATGGCACCTGTTTTTAGTTTATGAACTTATCTCTTTGTGAAGACTATAACTTTAAAACATCAATCTATCTAGTTTTCCATACATGGTTCTTGTCTATGCCAACACTCTTGCTTTTCAATATTTGTTTACTAAAAAGATGGAGCACTAAAAGCTAGAAAAAATACATCCGTTTTATTATAATATATGATGTTTTTACAATGTTTTTTGTTATTTAATAATAGGTGATGTTTTGACATTTCAATGTCAATTTTTACTTTATTAAAAATTGTTTAACCAATTAAATTATACATCTTTATTTATAATTGTTTGCATTTTTTTAATCTATATTTCTTAAAGTGCTTTAAGGAAAAAAAAATGAATTCTCTTAGTGCTTGTGCTTTCTTAGAAAACATAATGTATAACGAAAGAGAGTTAGTATCGTTAACTAGGGCTGAGCATTATATCCGCTAAATTCAATTCGATTTGTTATTCGTTTCGATTCGATTCGAAAATTTCGGATATCCATAAACCTTCGAAACAAAACAAATACTAAAAATCAATATCCATTAATATCGAAGCAAATCACAAATATTAAAATTTTGGGAAGCTGATATCCGATCCGATCCGACAATATATAAATACATGTATATTTTGATTATATTTAAAGTTTTAAATGTATAAAATTATATAATTATTATTCTAACATATGATTGACATATTCTATTCACACTATTACTTATATAAGAGTATTACGTAAAAGGAAGAGAAATTTTTTATAACAGTTATAACCATTTTCTTAAGTTTTTTTGTTATTATAATTGTTACCTAAGTTTAAAAATTTACAAAATATGTAGACTCACAACTTCTTTTAATTTTTATCTTATATATCATGCAAAAACATATTTTACAAAACAAATTTGTTTCAAATTTTTAAGATTATTTGTATTAATCAAAGCAGATAAGATATCCATAAGTATCCGTAAATATCTGCAAATATCTATTTATTTTCCGGATATCCGTTTTCCGAATATCCGTGTTTATCCGAATATCCTTATTTTTCCGAAGCAAAGCAAATCTAAAAATTAGATATCTGTAACATACGAAACAAATCATAAATACTTTCAAAAACTCGGATATCTGATCCCGTGCCCATGCCTATTGTTAACAAATTAAGTGGACCGCGTGCAAATGGTTACACAATTATTTGAAATCACTGTGGATGCATGCAGTACTTGGCTCCAAGACCAACATTATTTCAAAGATCAGAGAGAGAATTCGCCTTTCTCTCTACCTGACCGGAGCTATTCAAAACGCACCGTATCAGCTATAAGCATACAAGCTTCGTTTAGTGGGCTCTAAAAGCAGCATTAACCCTGTTTCTTAAGTTGGTTCTTGAGAGGTGGGTTCCACAGTTTTAATAAAAATCGTCTCTTAATGCTTTTCTGTAAGGGGCGCTTCTAACTCGGTTTTAGCACTGTTTGCGGGCCCCACTGACACGTGACGGCCCGCAATTGGTTAATTTTTTTTTTTTATGAAAAAAAATTAAAAAAAAAAATTTTCACCTAAAAACCCGTGTAAGAGGCTCTAACTAAATTGCTCATGCATAATAAAAAAAAGGTCATAACTACCTAAAAACGGCAACTACTTTACAAACTTGGCGGAAAGCAGAGTTCGTAGAGTTACAAGTTTGTGAAACATCATTTCATTTGCGTGTTTGCCCTTTCTAGTTAGTTGAAAAATATCTGGTAAAGCTCATTACTTTAACCAAAGGAAAGCTATAATGATGTGTCTCTTTGTCTCGTTTTTGAGGAAACTAAGGGTTTTAATATTAAGATCCTTACCTTAATCAATATACATCTCTCTCTCTCTTTCTGTCCTGTCTAGATCTTGCGTAGATGAGAAAATTTTTGCTTCTACTGTTCGTGTAAAAATCACCATCCCAAGTTTTTGCTTTTTGACTTCTTTTAGCTCTAGAAATGGCTTCTGCTCTTCGAATCTTCTCAAGGAGAAAGATTTCACCAAAATGGTTCTGCAAGACCTCCTCCACAAGCCCTCTTGTTCTTCATCATGTCAAAGATTATACTGGACCATGCTTAACAGATTCAAGCCTTCTTCTTGCTCGTAGTTTTCACAGGCAAGTGTTCTTTGAAGATGGAAAGAAAATGTCTTTTGGTCAACCATTAGGTGCTTCTTCTGGAGTGTTTCTATGTAGACACATCTCCTCTTCTTCTTCTTCTTGCAAACCAGAAGAATGGAGCATAAAGATTGATGCCTTCGGAGATATTGTTGAGGGACTTGTCCCTGAGAAATCTGTGGAAGCAATGTCCACTACTATAGATGGATGTAGTAGTGCTGCAGCAGTTGAAAACTTTTCTTCCCCTGTGAACTGCGTGCATTATGTGATTAATGGAATCCATGACCTTACTGGCTCCAACTTTAAAATTTATAAACACATTCTATATTTGTACTGATTTATATTAAACTCTCTTTCATGGTACATGGACATCGTTTTAATTTTTTGTCAATTAATTTAGTAAAACTTCATAATACTCCCTAAATTGGTGAACTCCACTATAAAATCGCTATTATCTAAAAAAACAGAGACAACAAAAGTTCCAAACATCTTTGACTTTCATCTATGTTAGTGAAGGATGCAAATATGCATTAAAACAGAATTTTCATACTTTTGATTTTTTCTCAAAATCTACGTATTAACCCCTAGGAAAATATTTAATTTTTCGGTAAATGCTCTAGATACTGAAGCCTATGATCTTTATTGTTGTTTTAAAATTTCTAAACACATTTTACATTTGTATTAATGTATATTAAACTCACTTTCATGGTACATGGACATCGTTTTCATTTTCGGTCAATTAATTTAGTAAAACTTCATAATACTCCCTAAATTGAGGACTAACACTTATAAAATCGCTATTCTCTAGACAACCAAAGTTCCAAACCTCTTTGGCCTTCATCATATGTTAGCGAATGGTGCAACTATGCATTAAAACAATATTTTCATATTTTTGAATTTTGCTCAAAATCTATGTGTTAACCCCTACAAAATATTGATTTTTTTGGTAAATGCTCTATATACTGAAGCCTATGATCTTTAGTGTTTTTTTTTTTTAAATTTCTAAACACATTCTACTTTTGTATTAATGTATATTAAACTCTCTTTCATGGTACATAGACATCGTTTTAATTTTTTGCCAATTAATTTAGTAAAACTTCATAATACTCCCTAAATTGGTGGAATAACCACTATAAAATTGTTATTTTCTAGAGAAACGGAGACAAAAAAAGTTCTAAACCTCTTTGACCTTAATCATATGTTAGTGAAGAATGAAACTATGCCTTAAAACAGTATTTTCATATTTTTGAATTTTTCTCAAAATCTATGTGTTCCCTACGAAAATATATAATTTTTCGGTAAATGCTCTATATACTGAAGCCTATGATCTTTAGTATTGTTTTAAAATTTCTAAATGCATTTTAAATTTGAATTAATGTATATTAAACTCTCTTTCATGGTACATAGGCATCGTTTTAATTTTTTGTTAATTAATTCAGTAAAACTTCATAATACTTCCTAAATTGGTGGACAAACCACTATAAAATCTCTATTTTCTTGAGAAACGGAGACAACAAAAGTTCCAAACCTCTTTGACCTTCATCATATGTTAGTGAAGGATGCAACTATGCATTAAAACAGTATTTTCATATTTTTGATTTTTTTTCAAAATCTATGTGTTAACCCCTACGAATATATAGATTTTTTTCGGTAAATGCTCTATATACTGAAGCCTATGATCTTTTGTGTTGTTTTAAAATTTCTAAACACATTCTACATTTGTATTAATGTATATTAAATTCACTTTTATGGTACAAGAGCAATGTTTTAATTCTTTGTCCATTAATTTAGTAAAACTTCATAATACTCCCTAAATTGGTGGATTAACCACTATAAAATCGATATTTTCTAAGGAAACGGAGATAACAAAAGTTCCAAACCTCTTTGATCTTCATCATATGTTAGCGAAGGATGCAACTATGCATTAAAACAGTATTTTCATATTTTTGAATTTTTTTCAAAATCTATGTGTTAACCCCTACGAATATATTGAAATTTTCAATAAATGCTCTATACACTGAAGCCTATGATCTTTAGTGTTGTTTTAAAACTTCTAAACACATTCTACATTTGTATTAATGTATATTAAACTCACTTTTATGGTATATGGACATCGTTTTAATTTTCTGTCAATTAATTTAGTAAAACTTCATAATACTCCCTAAATTGGTGGAATAACCACTATAAAATTGTTATTTTCTAGAGAAACGGAGACAACAAAAGTTCTAAACCTCTTTGACCTTAATCATATGTTAGTGAAGAATGAAACTATGCATTAAAACAGTATTTTCATATTTTTGAATTTTTCTCAAAATCTATGTGTTCCCTACGAAAATATAGAATTTTTCGGTAAATGTTCTATATACTGAAGCCTATGATCTTTAGTATTGTTTTAAAATTTCAAAACGCATTTTAAATTTGTATTAATGTATATTAAACTCTCTTTCATGGTACATAGGCATCGTTTTAATTTTTTGTCAATTAATTTAGTAAAACTTCATAATACATCCTAAATTGGTGGACAAACCACTATAAAATATCTATTTTCTTGAGAAACGGAGACAACAAAAGTTCCAAACCTCTTTGACCTTCATCATATGTTAGTGAAGGATGCAACTATGCATTAAAACAGTATTTTCATATTTTTGTTTTTTTTTTCAAAATCTATGTGTTAACCCCTACGAATATATTGAATTTTCAGTATATGCTCTATATCCTGAAGCCTATGATCTTTTGTGTTGTTTTAAAATTTCTAAACACATTATACATTTGTATTAATGTATATTAAACTACTTTTATGGTACATGAGCAACGTTTTAATTCTTTGTCATATAATTTAGTAAAACTTCATAATACTCCCTAAATTGGTGGACTAACACTTACAAAATCGCTATTCTCTAGAGAAACGGAGACAAAAAAAGTTCCAAACCTCTTTGATCTTCATCATATGTTAGCGAAGGATGCAACTATGCATTAAAACAGTATTTTCATATTTTTGAATTTTTTTCAAAATCTATGTGTTAACCCCTACGAATATATTGAAATTTTCAATTAATGCTCTATACACTGAAGCCTATGATCTTTAGTGTTGTTTTAAAATTTCTAAACATATTCTACATTTGTATTAATGTATATTAAACTCACTTTTATGGTACATGGACATCGTTTTAATTTTCTGTCAATTAATTTAGTAAAAGTTCATAATACTCCCTGAATTGGTGGACTAACACTTATAAAATTGCTATTCTCTAAAGAAACGGAAACAACAAAAGTTTCATACCTCTTTGCCTTCATCATATGTTTGCGAAGGATCCAACTATGCATTAAAACAATTTTTTCATATTTTTGAATTTTTCTCAAAATCTATGTGTTAACCCATACGAAAATATTGAATTTTCGGTAAATGCTCTATATTCTGAAGCCTATGATCTTTAGTGTTGTTTTAAAATTTCTAAATACATTATACATTTGTATTAATGTATATTAAACTCTCTTTCATGGTACATGGGCATCGTTTCAATTTTTTGTCAATTAATTTTGTAAAACTTCATAATACTCCCTAAATTGGTGGACACCACTATAAAATCGATATTTTTTAGGGAAACGGAGACAACAAAAGTTCCAAACCTTTTTGACCTTCATCATATATTAGTGAAAGATGCAACTATGCATTAAAACAGTATTTTCATATTTTTGAAAATTTCTCAAAATCTATGTGTTAACAACCCCTATGAAAATATTTAATTTTTCGGTAAATACTCTATATACTGAGGCTTATGATCTTTAGTGTTTTTTTTTAATTTCTAAACACATTCTACATTTGTATTAATGTATATTAAACTCCCTTTCATGGTACATGTGCATCGTTTTAATTCTTTGTCAATTAATTTAGTAAAACTTCATAATACTCCCTAAATTGGTGGATTAACCAACTATAAAATCGTTATTTTATAGAGAAACGGAGATAACAAAAGTTTCAAACCTCTTTGACCTTCATCATATGTTAGTGAATGGTGCAACTATGCATTAAAACAATATTATCATATTTCTGAAATTTTCTCAAGATCTATGTTTTATAATCCCTACGAAAATATTGAATTTTTCGATAAATGTTCTATATAGTGAAGCCTATGATTTTTAGTGTTGTTTAAAATTTCTAAACACATTCTACATTTGTATTAATGTATATTAAACTCTCTTTCATGGTATATGGACATCGTTTTATTTTTTTGTCAATTAATTTAGTAAAACTTCATAATACTCCCTAAATTGTTGGACAAACAACTATAAAATCGCTATTTTCTAGAGAAACGGAGACAACAAAATTTTCAAACCTCTTTGACGTTCATCATATGTTAGTGAAGGATGCAACTATGAATTAAAACAGTATTTTCATATTTTTGAATTTTTCTCAAAATCTGCGTGTTAACCTCTACGAAAATATTGATTTTTTTTGTTCAATGCTCTATATACTGAAGCCTATTATCTTTTGTGTTGTTTTAAAATTTATAAACACATTCTACAATTGTACTAATTTATATTAAACTCTCTTTCATGGTACATGGGCATCGTTTTAATTTTTTGTCAATTAATTTAGTAAAACTTCATAATACTCCTTAAATTGGTGGACTCCACTATAAAATCGCTATTATCTAAAAAAACAGAGACAACAAAGGTTCCAAATCTCTTTGAATTTCATCTATGTTAGTGAAGGATGCAAATATGCATTAAAATAGAATTTTCATACTTTTGAATTTTTCTCAAAATCTACGTATTAACTAACTCCGACGAAAATATTTAATTTTTCGGTAAATGCTCTAGATACTGAAGCCTATGATCTTTATTGTTGTTTTAAAATTTCTAAACACATTTTAAATTTGTATTAATGTATATTAAACTCACTTTCATGGCACATGGACATCGTTTTAATTTTCGGTCAATTAATTTAGTAAAACTTCATAATACTCTCTAAATTGAGGACTAACACTTATAAAATCGCTATTCTCTAGACAACCAAAGTTCCAAACCTTTTTGGCCTTCATCATATGTTAGCGAATGATGCAACTATGCATTAAAACAGTATTTTCATATTTTTGAATTTTGCTCAAAATCTATGTGTTAACCCCTACAAAATATTGATTTTTTTGGTAAATGCTCTATATACTGAAGCCTATGATCTTTAGTGTTTTTTTTTTTAAATTTCTAAACACATTCTACTTTTGTATTAATGTATATTAAACTCTCTTTCATGGTACATAGACATCGTTTTAATTTTTTGCCAATTAATTTAGTAAAACTTCATAATACTCCCTAAATTGGTGGAATAACCACTATAAAATTGTTATTTTCTAGAGAAACGGAGACAAAAAAAGTTCTAAACCTCTTTGACCTTAATCATATGTTAGTGAAGAATGAAACTATGCCTTAAAACAGTATTTTCATATTTTTGAATTTTTCTCAAAATCTATGTGTTCCCTACGAAAATATATAATTTTTCGGTAAATGCTCTATATACTGAAGCCTATGATCTTTAGTATTGTTTTAAAATTTCTAAATGCATTTTAAATTTGAATTAATGTATATTAAACTCTCTTTCATGGTACATAGGCATCGTTTTAATTTTTTGTTAATTAATTCAGTAAAACTTCATAATACTTCCTAAATTGGTGGACAAACCACTATAAAATCTCTATTTTCTTGAGAAACGGAGACAACAAAAGTTCCAAACCTCTTTGACCTTCATCATATGTTAGTGAAGGATGCAACTATGCATTAAAACAGTATTTTCATATTTTTGATTTTTTTTCAAAATCTATGTGTTAACCCCTACGAATATATAGATTTTTTTCGGTAAATGCTCTATATACTGAAGCCTATGATCTTTTGTGTTGTTTTAAAATTTCTAAACACATTCTACATTTGTATTAATGTATATTAAATTCACTTTTATGGTACAAGAGCAATGTTTTAATTCTTTGTCCATTAATTTAGTAAAACTTCATAATACTCCCTAAATTGGTGGATTAACCACTATAAAATCGATATTTTCTAAGGAAACGGAGATAACAAAAGTTCCAAACCTCTTTGATCTTCATCATATGTTAGCGAAGGATGCAACTATGCATTAAAACAGTATTTTCATATTTTTGAATTTTTTTCAAAATCTATGTGTTAACCCCTACGAATATATTGAAATTTTCAATAAATGCTCTATACACTGAAGCCTATGATCTTTAGTGTTGTTTTAAAACTTCTAAACACATTCTACATTTGTATTAATGTATATTAAACTCACTTTTATGGTATATGGACATCGTTTTAATTTTCTGTCAATTAATTTAGTAAAACTTCATAATACTCCCTAAATTGGTGGAATAACCACTATAAAATTGTTATTTTCTAGAGAAACGGAGACAACAAAAGTTCTAAACCTCTTTGACCTTAATCATATGTTAGTGAAGAATGAAACTATGCATTAAAACAGTATTTTCATATTTTTGAATTTTTCTCAAAATCTATGTGTTCCCTACGAAAATATAGAATTTTTCGGTAAATGTTCTATATACTGAAGCCTATGATCTTTAGTATTGTTTTAAAATTTCAAAACGCATTTTAAATTTGTATTAATGTATATTAAACTCTCTTTCATGGTACATAGGCATCGTTTTAATTTTTTGTCAATTAATTTAGTAAAACTTCATAATACATCCTAAATTGGTGGACAAACCACTATAAAATATCTATTTTCTTGAGAAACGGAGACAACAAAAGTTCCAAACCTCTTTGACCTTCATCATATGTTAGTGAAGGATGCAACTATGCATTAAAACAGTATTTTCATATTTTTGTTTTTTTTTCAAAATCTATGTGTTAACCCCTACGAATATATTGAATTTTCAGTATATGCTCTATATCCTGAAGCCTATGATCTTTTGTGTTGTTTTAAAATTTCTAAACACATTATACATTTGTATTAATGTATATTAAACTACTTTTATGGTACATGAGCAACGTTTTAATTCTTTGTCATATAATTTAGTAAAACTTCATAATACTCCCTAAATTGGTGGACTAACACTTACAAAATCGCTATTCTCTAGAGAAACGGAGACAAAAAAAGTTCCAAACCTCTTTGATCTTCATCATATGTTAGCGAAGGATGCAACTATGCATTAAAACAGTATTTTCATATTTTTGAATTTTTTTCAAAATCTATGTGTTAACCCCTACGAATATATTGAAATTTTCAATTAATGCTCTATACACTGAAGCCTATGATCTTTAGTGTTGTTTTAAAATTTCTAAACATATTCTACATTTGTATTAATGTATATTAAACTCACTTTTATGGTACATGGACATCGTTTTAATTTTCTGTCAATTAATTTAGTAAAAGTTCATAATACTCCCTGAATTGGTGGACTAACACTTATAAAATTGCTATTCTCTAAAGAAACGGAAACAACAAAAGTTTCATACCTCTTTGCCTTCATCATATGTTTGCGAAGGATCCAACTATGCATTAAAACAATTTTTTCATATTTTTGAATTTTTCTCAAAATCTATGTGTTAACCCATACGAAAATATTGAATTTTCGGTAAATGCTCTATATTCTGAAGCCTATGATCTTTAGTGTTGTTTTAAAATTTCTAAATACATTATACATTTGTATTAATGTATATTAAACTCTCTTTCATGGTACATGGGCATCGTTTCAATTTTTTGTCAATTAATTTTGTAAAACTTCATAATACTCCCTAAATTGGTGGACACCACTATAAAATCGATATTTTTTAGGGAAACGGAGACAACAAAAGTTCCAAACCTTTTTGACCTTCATCATATATTAGTGAAAGATGCAACTATGCATTAAAACAGTATTTTCATATTTTTGAAAATTTCTCAAAATCTATGTGTTAACAACCCCTATGAAAATATTTAATTTTTCGGTAAATACTCTATATACTGAGGCTTATGATCTTTAGTGTTTTTTTTTAATTTCTAAACACATTCTACATTTGTATTAATGTATATTAAACTCCCTTTCATGGTACATGTGCATCGTTTTAATTCTTTGTCAATTAATTTAGTAAAACTTCATAATACTCCCTAAATTGGTGGATTAACCAACTATAAAATCGTTATTTTATAGAGAAACGGAGATAACAAAAGTTTCAAACCTCTTTGACCTTCATCATATGTTAGTGAATGGTGCAACTATGCATTAAAACAATATTATCATATTTCTGAAATTTTCTCAAGATCTATGTTTTATAATCCCTACGAAAATATTGAATTTTTCGATAAATGTTCTATATAGTGAAGCCTATGATTTTTAGTGTTGTTTAAAATTTCTAAACACATTCTACATTTGTATTAATGTATATTAAACTCTCTTTCATGGTATATGGACATCGTTTTATTTTTTTGTCAATTAATTTAGTAAAACTTCATAATACTCCCTAAATTGTTGGACAAACAACTATAAAATCGCTATTTTCTAGAGAAACGGAGACAACAAAATTTTCAAACCTCTTTGACGTTCATCATATGTTAGTGAAGGATGCAACTATGAATTAAAACAGTATTTTCATATTTTTGAATTTTTCTCAAAATCTGCGTGTTAACCTCTACGAAAATATTGATTTTTTTTGTTAAATGCTCTATATACTGAAGCCTATTATCTTTTGTGTTGTTTTAAAATTTATAAACACATTCTACAATTGTACTAATTTATATTAAACTCTCTTTCATGGTACATGGGCATCGTTTTAATTTTTTGTCAATTAATTTAGTAAAACTTCATAATACTCCTTAAATTGGTGGACTCCACTATAAAATCGCTATTATCTAAAAAAACAGAGACAACAAAGGTTCCAAATCTCTTTGAATTTCATCTATGTTAGTGAAGGATGCAAATATGCATTAAAATAGAATTTTCATACTTTTGAATTTTTCTCAAAATCTACGTATTAACCCCTAGGAAAATATTTAATTTTTCGGTAAATGCTCTAGATACTGAAGCCTATGATCTTTATTGTTGTTTTAAAATTTCTAAACACATTTTACATTTGTATTAATGTATATTAAACTCACTTTCATGGTACATGGACATCGTTTTCATTTTCGGTCAATTAATTTAGTAAAACTTCATAATACTCCCTAAATTGAGGACTAACACTTATAAAATCGCTATTCTCTAGACAACCAAAGTTCCAAACCTCTTTGGCCTTCATCATATGTTAGCGAATGGTGCAACTATGCATTAAAACAATATTTTCATATTTTTGAATTTTGCTCAAAATCTATGTGTTAACCCCTACAAAATATTGATTTTTTTGGTAAATGCTCTATATACTGAAGCCTATGATCTTTAGTGTTTTTTTTTTTAAATTTCTAAACACATTCTACTTTTGTATTAATGTATATTAAACTCTCTTTCATGGTACATAGACATCGTTTTAATTTTTTGCCAATTAATTTAGTAAAACTTCATAATACTCCCTAAATTGGTGGAATAACCACTATAAAATTGTTATTTTCTAGAGAAACGGAGACAAAAAAAGTTCTAAACCTCTTTGACCTTAATCATATGTTAGTGAAGAATGAAACTATGCCTTAAAACAGTATTTTCATATTTTTGAATTTTTCTCAAAATCTATGTGTTCCCTACGAAAATATATAATTTTTCGGTAAATGCTCTATATACTGAAGCCTATGATCTTTAGTATTGTTTTAAAATTTCTAAATGCATTTTAAATTTGAATTAATGTATATTAAACTCTCTTTCATGGTACATAGGCATCGTTTTAATTTTTTGTTAATTAATTCAGTAAAACTTCATAATACTTCCTAAATTGGTGGACAAACCACTATAAAATCTCTATTTTCTTGAGAAACGGAGACAACAAAAGTTCCAAACCTCTTTGACCTTCATCATATGTTAGTGAAGGATGCAACTATGCATTAAAACAGTATTTTCATATTTTTGATTTTTTTTCAAAATCTATGTGTTAACCCCTACGAATATATAGATTTTTTTCGGTAAATGCTCTATATACTGAAGCCTATGATCTTTTGTGTTGTTTTAAAATTTCTAAACACATTCTACATTTGTATTAATGTATATTAAATTCACTTTTATGGTACAAGAGCAATGTTTTAATTCTTTGTCCATTAATTTAGTAAAACTTCATAATACTCCCTAAATTGGTGGATTAACCACTATAAAATCGATATTTTCTAAGGAAACGGAGATAACAAAAGTTCCAAACCTCTTTGATCTTCATCATATGTTAGCGAAGGATGCAACTATGCATTAAAACAGTATTTTCATATTTTTGAATTTTTTTCAAAATCTATGTGTTAACCCCTACGAATATATTGAAATTTTCAATAAATGCTCTATACACTGAAGCCTATGATCTTTAGTGTTGTTTTAAAACTTCTAAACACATTCTACATTTGTATTAATGTATATTAAACTCACTTTTATGGTATATGGACATCGTTTTAATTTTCTGTCAATTAATTTAGTAAAACTTCATAATACTCCCTAAATTGGTGGAATAACCACTATAAAATTGTTATTTTCTAGAGAAACGGAGACAACAAAAGTTCTAAACCTCTTTGACCTTAATCATATGTTAGTGAAGAATGAAACTATGCATTAAAACAGTATTTTCATATTTTTGAATTTTTCTCAAAATCTATGTGTTCCCTACGAAAATATAGAATTTTTCGGTAAATGTTCTATATACTGAAGCCTATGATCTTTAGTATTGTTTTAAAATTTCAAAACGCATTTTAAATTTGTATTAATGTATATTAAACTCTCTTTCATGGTACATAGGCATCGTTTTAATTTTTTGTCAATTAATTTAGTAAAACTTCATAATACATCCTAAATTGGTGGACAAACCACTATAAAATATCTATTTTCTTGAGAAACGGAGACAACAAAAGTTCCAAACCTCTTTGACCTTCATCATATGTTAGTGAAGGATGCAACTATGCATTAAAACAGTATTTTCATATTTTTGTTTTTTTTTCAAAATCTATGTGTTAACCCCTACGAATATATTGAATTTTCAGTATATGCTCTATATCCTGAAGCCTATGATCTTTTGTGTTGTTTTAAAATTTCTAAACACATTATACATTTGTATTAATGTATATTAAACTACTTTTATGGTACATGAGCAACGTTTTAATTCTTTGTCATATAATTTAGTAAAACTTCATAATACTCCCTAAATTGGTGGACTAACACTTACAAAATCGCTATTCTCTAGAGAAACGGAGACAAAAAAAGTTCCAAACCTCTTTGATCTTCATCATATGTTAGCGAAGGATGCAACTATGCATTAAAACAGTATTTTCATATTTTTGAATTTTTTTCAAAATCTATGTGTTAACCCCTACGAATATATTGAAATTTTCAATTAATGCTCTATACACTGAAGCCTATGATCTTTAGTGTTGTTTTAAAATTTCTAAACATATTCTACATTTGTATTAATGTATATTAAACTCACTTTTATGGTACATGGACATCGTTTTAATTTTCTGTCAATTAATTTAGTAAAAGTTCATAATACTCCCTAAATTGGTGGACTAACACTATAAAATTGCTATTCTCTAAAGAAACGGAAACAACAAAAGTTTCATACCTCTTTGCCTTCATCATATGTTTGCGAAGGATCCAACTATGCATTAAAACAATTTTTTCATATTTTTGAATTTTTCTCAAAATCTATGTGTTAACCCATACGAAAATATTGAATTTTCGGTAAATGCTCTATATTCTGAAGCCTATGATCTTTAGTGTTGTTTTAAAATTTCTAAATACATTATACATTTGTATTAATGTATATTAAACTCTCTTTCATGGTACATGGGCATCGTTTCAATTTTTTGTCAATTAATTTTGTAAAACTTCATAATACTCCCTAAATTGGTGGACACCACTATAAAATCGATATTTTTTAGGGAAACGGAGACAACAAAAGTTCCAAACCTTTTTGACCTTCATCATATATTAGTGAAAGATGCAACTATGCATTAAAACAGTATTTTCATATTTTTGAAAATTTCTCAAAATCTATGTGTTAACAACCCCTATGAAAATATTTAATTTTTCGGTAAATACTCTATATACTGAGGCTTATGATCTTTAGTGTTTTTTTTTTAATTTCTAAACACATTCTACATTTGTATTAATGTATATTAAACTCCCTTTCATGGTACATGTGCATCGTTTTAATTCTTTGTCAATTAATTTAGTAAAACTTCATAATACTCCCTAAATTGGTGGATTAACCAACTATAAAATCGTTATTTTATAGAGAAACGGAGATAACAAAAGTTTCAAACCTCTTTGACCTTCATCATATGTTAGTGAATGGTGCAACTATGCATTAAAACAATATTATCATATTTCTGAAATTTTCTCAAGATCTATGTTTTATAATCCCTACGAAATATTGAATTTTTCGATAAATGTTCTATATAGTGAAGCCTATGATTTTTAGTGTTGTTTAAAATTTCTAAACACATTCTACATTTGTATTAATGTATATTAAACTCTCTTTCATGGTATATGGACATCGTTTTATTTTTTTGTCAATTAATTTAGTAAAACTTCATAATACTCCCTAAATTGTTGGACAAACAACTATAAAATCGCTATTTTCTAGAGAAACGGAGACAACAAAATTTTCAAACCTCTTTGACGTTCATCATATGTTAGTGAAGGATGCAACTATGAATTAAAACAGTATTTTCATATTTTTGAATTTTTCTCAAAATCTGCGTGTTAACCTCTACGAAAATATTGATTTTTTTTGTTAAATGCTCTATATACTGAAGCCTATTATCTTTTGTGTTGTTTTAAAATTTATAAACACATTCTACAATTGTACTAATTTATATTAAACTCTCTTTCATGGTACATGGGCATCGTTTTAATTTTTTGTCAATTAATTTAGTAAAACTTCATAATACTCCTTAAATTGGTGGACTCCACTATAAAATCGCTATTATCTAAAAAAACAGAGACAACAAAGGTTCCAAATCTCTTTGAATTTCATCTATGTTAGTGAAGGATGCAAATATGCATTAAAATAGAATTTTCATACTTTTGAATTTTTCTCAAAATCTACGTATTAACTAACTCCGACGAAAATATTTAATTTTTCGGTAAATGCTCTAGATACTGAAGCCTATGATCTTTATTGTTGTTTTAAAATTTCTAAACACATTTTAAATTTGTATTAATGTATATTAAACTCACTTTCATGGCACATGGACATCGTTTTAATTTTCGGTCAATTAATTTAGTAAAACTTCATAATACTCTCTAAATTGAGGACTAACACTTATAAAATCGCTATTCTCTAGACAACCAAAGTTCCAAACCTTTTGGCCTTCATCATATGTTAGCGAATGATGCAACTATGCATTAAAACAGTATTTTCATATTTTTGAATTTTGCTCAAAATCTATGTGTTAACCCCTACAAAATATTGATTTTTTTGGTAAATGCTCTATATACTGAAGCCTATGATCTTTAGTGTTTTTTTTTTTAAATTTCTAAACACATTCTACTTTTGTATTAATGTATATTAAACTCTCTTTCATGGTACATAGACATCGTTTTAATTTTTTGCCAATTAATTTAGTAAAACTTCATAATACTCCCTAAATTGGTGGAATAACCACTATAAAATTGTTATTTTCTAGAGAAACGGAGACAACAAAAGTTCTAAACCTCTTTGACCTTAATCATATGTTAGTGAAGAATGAAACTATGCCTTAAAACAGTATTTTCATATTTTTGAATTTTTCTCAAAATCTATGTGTTCCCTACGAAAATATATAATTTTTCGGTAAATGCTCTATATACTGAAGCCTATGATCTTTAGTATTGTTTTAAAATTTCTAAATGCATTTTAAATTTGAATTAATGTATATTAAACTCTCTTTCATGGTACATAGGCATCGTTTTAATTTTTTGTTAATTAATTCAGTAAAACTTCATAATACTTCCTAAATTGGTGGACAAACCACTATAAAATCTCTATTTTCTTGAGAAACGGAGACAACAAAAGTTCCAAACCTCTTTGACCTTCATCATATGTTAGTGAAGGATGCAACTATGCATTAAAACAGTATTTTCATATTTTTGATTTTTTTTCAAAATCTATGTGTTAACCCCTACGAATATATAGATTTTTTTCGGTAAATGCTCTATATACTGAAGCCTATGATCTTTTGTGTTGTTTTAAAATTTCTAAACACATTCTACATTTGTATTAATGTATATTAAATTCACTTTTATGGTACAAGAGCAATGTTTTAATTCTTTGTCCATTAATTTAGTAAAACTTCATAATACTCCCTAAATTGGTGGATTAACCACTATAAAATCGATATTTTCTAAGGAAACGGAGATAACAAAAGTTCCAAACCTCTTTGATCTTCATCATATGTTAGCGAAGGATGCAACTATGCATTAAAACAGTATTTTCATATTTTTGAATTTTTTCAAAATCTATGTGTTAACCCCTACGAATATATTGAAATTTTCAATAAATGCTCTATACACTGAAGCCTATGATCTTTAGTGTTGTTTTAAAACTTCTAAACACATTCTACATTTGTATTAATGTATATTAAACTCACTTTTATGGTATATGGACATCGTTTTAATTTTCTGTCAATTAATTTAGTAAAACTTCATAATACTCCCTAAATTGGTGGAATAACCACTATAAAATTGTTATTTTCTAGAGAAACGGAGACAACAAAAGTTCTAAACCTCTTTGACCTTAATCATATGTTAGTGAAGAATGAAACTATGCATTAAAACAGTATTTTCATATTTTTGAATTTTTCTCAAAATCTATGTGTTCCCTACGAAAATATAGAATTTTTCGGTAAATGTTCTATATACTGAAGCCTATGATCTTTAGTATTGTTTTAAAATTTCAAAACGCATTTTAAATTTGTATTAATGTATATTAAACTCTCTTTCATGGTACATAGGCATCGTTTTAATTTTTTGTCAATTAATTTAGTAAAACTTCATAATACATCCTAAATTGGTGGACAAACCACTATAAAATATCTATTTTCTTGAGAAACGGAGACAACAAAAGTTCCAAACCTCTTTGACCTTCATCATATGTTAGTGAAGGATGCAACTATGCATTAAAACAGTATTTTCATATTTTTGTTTTTTTTTTCAAAATCTATGTGTTAACCCCTACGAATATATTGAATTTTCAGTATATGCTCTATATCCTGAAGCCTATGATCTTTTGTGTTGTTTTAAAATTTCTAAACACATTATACATTTGTATTAATGTATATTAAACTACTTTTATGGTACATGAGCAACGTTTTAATTCTTTGTCATATAATTTAGTAAAACTTCATAATACTCCCTAAATTGGTGGACTAACACTTACAAAATCGCTATTCTCTAGAGAAACGGAGACAAAAAAAGTTCCAAACCTCTTTGATCTTCATCATATGTTAGCGAAGGATGCAACTATGCATTAAAACAGTATTTTCATATTTTTGAATTTTTTTCAAAATCTATGTGTTAACCCCTACGAATATATTGAAATTTTCAATTAATGCTCTATACACTGAAGCCTATGATCTTTAGTGTTGTTTTAAAATTTCTAAACATATTCTACATTTGTATTAATGTATATTAAACTCACTTTTATGGTACATGGACATCGTTTTAATTTTCTGTCAATTAATTTAGTAAAAGTTCATAATACTCCCTGAATTGGTGGACTAACACTTATAAAATTGCTATTCTCTAAAGAAACGGAAACAACAAAAGTTTCATACCTCTTTGCCTTCATCATATGTTTGCGAAGGATCCAACTATGCATTAAAACAATTTTTTCATATTTTGAATTTTTCTCAAAATCTATGTGTTAACCCATACGAAAATATTGAATTTTCGGTAAATGCTCTATATTCTGAAGCCTATGATCTTTAGTGTTGTTTTAAAATTTCTAAATACATTATACATTTGTATTAATGTATATTAAACTCTCTTTCATGGTACATGGGCATCGTTTCAATTTTTGTCAATTAATTTTGTAAAACTTCATAATACTCCCTAAATTGGTGGACACCACTATAAAATCGATATTTTTAGGGAAACGGAGACAACAAAAGTTCCAAACCTTTTTGACCTTCATCATATATTAGTGAAAGATGCAACTATGCATTAAAACAGTATTTTCATATTTTTGAAAATTTCTCAAAATCTATGTGTTAACAACCCCTATGAAAATATTTAATTTTTCGGTAAATACTCTATATACTGAGGCTTATGATCTTTAGTGTTTTTTTTTAATTTCTAAACACATTCTACATTTGTATTAATGTATATTAAACTCCCTTTCATGGTACATGTGCATCGTTTTAATTCTTTGTCAATTAATTTAGTAAAACTTCATAATACTCCCTAAATTGGTGGATTAACCAACTATAAAATCGTTATTTTATAGAGAAACGGAGATAACAAAAGTTTCAAACCTCTTTGACCTTCATCATATGTTAGTGAATGGTGCAACTATGCATTAAAACAATATTATCATATTTCTGAAATTTCTCAAGATCTATGTTTTATAATCCCTACGAAAATATTGAATTTTTCGATAAATGTTCTATATAGTGAAGCCTATGATTTTTAGTGTTGTTTAAAATTTCTAAACACATTCTACATTTGTATTAATGTATATTAAACTCTCTTTCATGGTATATGGACATCGTTTTATTTTTTTGTCAATTAATTTAGTAAAACTTCATAATACTCCCTAAATTGTTGGACAAACAACTATAAAATCGCTATTTTCTAGAGAAACGGAGACAACAAAATTTTCAAACCTCTTTGACGTTCATCATATGTTAGTGAAGGATGCAACTATGAATTAAAACAGTATTTTCATATTTTTGAATTTTTCTCAAAATCTGCGTGTTAACCTCTACGAAAATATTGATTTTTTTTGTTAAATGCTCTATATACTGAAGCCTATTATCTTTTGTGTTGTTTTAAAATTTATAAACACATTCTACAATTGTACTAATTTATATTAAACTCTCTTTCATGGTACATGGGCATCGTTTTAATTTTTTGTCAATTAATTTAGTAAAACTTCATAATACTCCTTAAATTGGTGGACTCCACTATAAAATCGCTATTATCTAAAAAAACAGAGACAACAAAGGTTCCAAATCTCTTTGAATTTCATCTATGTTAGTGAAGGATGCAAATATGCATTAAAATAGAATTTTCATACTTTTGAATTTTTCTCAAAATCTACGTATTAACTAACTCCGACGAAAATATTTAATTTTTCGGTAAATGCTCTAGATACTGAAGCCTATGATCTTTATTGTTGTTTTAAAATTTCTAAACACATTTTAAATTTGTATTAATGTATATTAAACTCACTTTCATGGCACATGGACATCGTTTTAATTTTCGGTCAATTAATTTAGTAAAACTTCATAATACTCTCTAAATTGAGGACTAACACTTATAAAATCGCTATTCTCTAGACAACCAAAGTTCCAAACCTTTTTGGCCTTCATCATATGTTAGCGAATTATGCAACTATGCATTAAAACAGTATTTTCATATTTTTGAATTTTGCTCAAAATCTATGTGTTAACCCCTACAAAATATTGATTTTTTTGGTAAATGCTCTATATACTGAAGCCTATGATCTTTAGTGTTTTTTTTTTAAATTTCTAAACACATTCTACTTTTGTATTAATGTATATTAAACTCTCTTTCATGGTACATAGACATCGTTTTAATTTTTTGCCAATTAATTTAGTAAAACTTCATAATACTCCCTAAATTGGTGGAATAACCACTATAAAATTGTTATTTTCTAGAGAAACGGAGACAACAAAAGTTCTAAACCTCTTTGACCTTAATCATATGTTAGTGAAGAATGAAACTATGCCTTAAAACAGTATTTCATATTTTTGAATTTTTCTCAAAATCTATGTGTTCCCTACGAAAATATATAATTTTTCGGTAAATGCTCTATATACTGAAGCCTATGATCTTTAGTATTGTTTTAAAATTTCTAAATGCATTTTAAATTTGAATTAATGTATATTAAACTCTCTTTCATGGTACATAGGCATCGTTTTAATTTTTTGTTAATTAATTCAGTAAAACTTCATAATACTTCCTAAATTGGTGGACAAACCACTATAAAATCTCTATTTTCTTGAGAAACGGAGACAACAAAAGTTCCAAACCTCTTTGACCTTCATCATATGTTAGTGAAGGATGCAACTATGCATTAAAACAGTATTTTCATATTTTTGATTTTTTTTCAAAATCTATGTGTTAACCCCTACGAATATATAGATTTTTTTCGGTAAATGCTCTATATACTGAAGCCTATGATCTTTTGTGTTGTTTTAAAATTTCTAAACACATTCTACATTTGTATTAATGTATATTAAATTCACTTTTATGGTACAAGAGCAATGTTTTAATTCTTTGTCCATTAATTTAGTAAAACTTCATAATACTCCCTAAATTGGTGGATTAACCACTATAAAATCGATATTTTCTAAGGAAACGGAGATAACAAAAGTTCCAAACCTCTTTGATCTTCATCATATGTTAGCGAAGGATGCAACTATGCATTAAAACAGTATTTTCATATTTTTGAATTTTTTTCAAAATCTATGTGTTAACCCCTACGAATATATTGAAATTTTCAATAAATGCTCTATACACTGAAGCCTATGATCTTTAGTGTTGTTTTAAAATTTCTAAACACATTCTACATTTGTATTAATGTATATTAAACTCACTTTTATGGTATATGGACATCGTTTTAATTTTCTGTCAATTAATTTAGTAAAAGTTCATAATACTCCCTAAATTGGTGGAATAACCACTATAAAATTGTTATTTTCTAGAGAAACGGAGACAACAAAAGTTCTAAACCTCTTTGACCTTAATCATATGTTAGTGAAGAATGAAACTATGCATTAAAACAGTATTTTCATATTTTTGAATTTTTCTCAAAATCTATGTGTTCCCTACGAAAATATAGAATTTTTCGGTAAATGTTCTATATACTGAAGCCTATGTTCTTTAGTATTGTTTTAAAATTTCAAAACGCATTTTAAATTTGTATTAATGTATATTAAACTCTCTTTCATGGTACATTGGCATCGTTTTAATTTTTTGTCAATTAATTTAGTAAAACTTCATAATACATCCTAAATTGGTGGACAAACCACTATAAAATATCTATTTTCTTGAGAAACGGAGACAACAAAAGTTCCAAGCCTCTTTGACCTTCATCATATGTTAGTGAAGGATGCAACTATGCATTAAAACAGTATTTTCATATTTTTGATTTTTTTTTCAAAATCTATGTGTTAACCCCTACGAATATATTGAATTTTCAGTATATGCTCTATATCCTGAAGCCTATGATCTTTTGTGTTGTTTTAAAATTTCTAAACACATTATACATTTGTATTAATGTATATAAACTACTTTTATGGTACATGAGCAACGTTTTAATTCTTTGTCATATAATTTAGTAAAACTTCATAATACTCCCTAAATTGGTGGACTAACACTTACAAAATCGCTATTCTCTAGAGAAACGGAGACAAAAAAAGTTCCAAACCTCTTTGATCTTCATCATATGTTAGCGAAGGATGCAACTATGCATTAAAACAGTATTTTCATATTTTTGAATTTTTTTCAAAATCTATGTGTTAACCCCTACGAATATATTGAAATTTTCAATTAATGCTCTATACACTGAAGCCTATGATCTTTAGTGTTGTTTTAAAATTTCTAAACATATTCTACATTTGTATTAATGTATATTAAACTCACTTTTATGGTACATGGACATCGTTTTAATTTTCTGTCAATTAATTTAGTAAAAGTTCATAATACTCCCTGAATTGGTGGACTAACACTTATAAAATTGCTATTCTCTAAGAAACGGAAACAACAAAAGTTTCATACCTCTTTGTCTTCATCATATGTTTGCGAAGGATCCAACTATGCATTAAAACAATTTTTTCATATTTTTGAATTTTTCTCAAAATCTATGTGTTAACCCATACGAAAATATTGAATTTTCGGTAAATGCTCTATATTCTGAAGCCTATGATCTTTAGTGTTGTTTTAAAATTTCTAAATACATTATACATTTGTATTAATGTATATTAAACTCTCTTTCATGGTACATGGGCATCGTTTCAATTTTTTGTCAATTAATTTTGTAAAACTTCATAATACTACTCCCTAAATTGGTGGACACCACTATAAAATCGATATTTTTTAGGGAAACGGA
Organism: Brassica napus; assembly: GCF_020379485.1. Taxonomy (NCBI): domain Eukaryota; kingdom Viridiplantae; phylum Streptophyta; class Magnoliopsida; order Brassicales; family Brassicaceae; genus Brassica; species Brassica napus. The sequence continues at coordinate 1,393,910 of NC_063447.1, forward strand.
GATAACAAAAGTTCCAAACCTTTTTGACCTTCATCATATATTAGTGAAAGATGCAACTATGCATTAAAACAGTATTTTCATATTTTTGAAAATTTCTCAAAATCTATGTGTTAACAACCCCTATGAAAATATTTATTTTTCGGTAAATACTCTATATACTGAGGCTTATGATCTTTAGTGTTTTTTTTTTAATTTCTAAACACATTCTACATTTGTATTAATGTATATTAAACTCCCTTTCATGGTACATGTGCATCGTTTTAATTCTTTGTCAATTAATTTAGTAAAACTTCATAATACTCCCTAAATTGGTGGATTAACCAACTATAAAATCGTTTTTTTATAGAGAAACGGAGATAACAAAAGTTTCAAACCTCTTTGACCTTCATCATATGTTAGTGAATGGTGCAACTATGCATTAAAACAATATTATCATATTTCTGAAATTTTCTCAAGATCTATGTTTTATAATCCCTACGAAAATATTGAATTTTTCGATAAATGTTCTATATAGTGAAGCCTATGATTTTTAGTGTTGTTTAAAATTTCTAAACACATTCTACATTTGTATTAATATATTAAACTCTCTTCATGGTATATGGACATCGTTTTATTTTTTTGTCAATTAATTTAGTAAAACTTCATAATACTCCCTAAATTGTTGGACAAACAACTATAAAATCGCTATTTTCTAGAGAACGGAGACAAAAAAAGTTTCAAACCTCTTTGACCTTCATCATATGTTAGTGAAGGATGCAACTATGAATTAAAACAATATTTTCATATTTTTGAATTTTTCTCAAAATCTACGTGTTAACCTTCTACGAAAATATTGAATTTTTTTGGTAAATGCTCTATATACTGAAGCCTATTATCTTTTGTGTTGTTTTAAAATTTATAAACACATTCTACATTTGTACTAATTTATATTAAACTCTCTTTCATGGTACATGGGCATCGTTTTAATTTTTTGTCAATTAATTTAGTAAAACTTCATAATACTCCCTAAATTGGTGGACTCCACTATAAATTCGCTATTATCTAAAAAACAGAGACAACAAAAGTTCCAAACTTCTTTGACTTTCATCTATGTTAGTGAAGGATGCAAATATGCATTAAAACAGAATTTTCATACTTTTGAATTTTTCTCAAAATCTACGTATTAACCCCTCGGAAAATATTTAATTTTTCGGTAGCCTATGATCTTTAGTGTTGTTTTAAAATTTCTAAACACATTTTACATTTGTATTAATGTATATTTAAAACAACACTAAAGATCATAGACTTCAGTATATATAGTATTTACCGAAAACTTCAATATTTTCGTAGGGACACATAGATTTTGAAAAAAATTTAAAATATGAAAATTTTGTTTTAATGCATAGTGGCATCCTTCACTAACATATTATGAAGGTCAAAGAGGTTTGGAACTTTTGTTGTCTCCGTTTAATACACATTAATAAACATGTATAATGTGTTTAGAAAATTTAAAACAACACTAAAGATCATAGACTTAAGTATATAGAGTATTTACCGAGAAATTCAATATTTTCGTAGGGGTTGTTAACTCATAGATTTTGAGAAAAATTAAAAAAATATTAAAATTTTGTTTTAACACACAATTGCATCCTTCACTAACATATGATGAAGGTCAAAGAGGTTTGGAACTTTTTTTGTCTCCGTTTTTCTAGAAAATAGTGATTTTATAGTGATTAATCCACCAATTTAGGGAGTATTACGAAACTTTCCTAAATTAATTGACAAAAAAAATAAAACTATTCTCATGCATCATGAAAGAGAGTTTAATATACATTAATACAAATGTAGAATGTGTTTAAAAAATTTAAAACAACACTAAAGATCATAGACTTCAGTATATAGAGTATTTACCGAAAACTTCAATATTTTCGTAGGGGGTTGGTTAACACATAGATTTTGAAAATAATTCAAAAATATGAAAATTCTTTTTTAATGCATAGTTGCATCCTTCACTAACATATGATGAAGGGCAAAGAGGTTTGGAACTTTTGTTGTCTCCGTTTCTCTAGAAAATAGCGATTTTATAGTGGTTAATCCACCAATTTATGGAGTATTATGAAGTTTTACAAAATTAATGGACAAAAAATTCAAACGATACCTGTGTATCATGAAAGTGAGTTTAATATACATTAATACTAATGTAAAATGTGCTTAGAGAATTTGAAACAACACTAAAGATCATAGGCTTCAGTATATAAAGTATTTACCAAAAAATTCAATATTTTCAAAGGGGGTTAGGTTAACATATAGATTTTGAAAAAAATTCAAAAAAATGAAAATTCCGTTTTAATGCATAGTTGCATCCTTCATTAACATATTATGAAGGTCAACGAGGTTTGGAACTTTTGTTGTCTCCGTTTTTCTAAAGAATAGCGATTTTATAATGGTTAGTTCACCAATTTAGGGAATATTATAAAGTTTACAGAATTAATTGAAACAAAAATTAAAGCGATACCAATGTATCATGAAAGAGAGTTTAATACACATTAATACAAATGTATAATGTGTTTAGAAAATTTAAAACAACACTAAAGATCATAGACTTAAGTATATAGAGTACTTACCGAAAAATTCAATATTTTCGTAGGGGGTTAACTCATAGATTTTGAGAAAAATTAAAAAATATTAAAAGTTTGTTTTAACACACAGTTGCATCCTTCATTAACATATGATGAAGGTCAAAGAGGTTTGGAACTATTGTTGTCTATTTTTTCTAGAAAATAGTGATTTTATAGTGATTAATCCACCAATTTATGGAGTATTACGAAACTTTACAAAATTAATTGACAAAAAAATAAAACGATGCTCATGCATCATGAAAGAGAGTTTAATATACATTAATACCAATGTAGAATGTGTTTAGAAAATTTAAAAGACCACTCAAGATCATAGACTTCAGTATATAGAGTATTTACCGAAAACTTCAATATTTTCGTAGTGGTTAACACATAGATTTTGAAAAAATTAAAAAATATGAAAATTCTGTTTTAATGTATAGTTGCATCCTTCACTAACATATGATGAAGGGCAAAGAGGTTTGGAACTTTTGTTGTCTCCGTTTCTCTAGAAAATAGCGATTTTATAGTGGTTAATCCACCAATTTAGGGAGTATTATGAAGTTTTACAAAATTAATGGACAAAAAATTCAAACGATACCTGTGTATCATGAAAGTGAGTTTAATATACATTAATACTAATGTAAAATGTGCTTAGAGAATTTGAAACAACACTAAAGATCATAGGCTTCAGTATATAAAGTATTTACCAAAACATTCAATATTTTCAAAGGGGGTTAGGTTAACACATAGATTGTGAAAAAAATTCAAAAAAATGAAAATTCCGTTTTAATGCATAGTTGCATCCTTCATTAACATATTATGAAGGTCAACGAGGTTTGGAACTTTTGTTGTCTCCGTTTTTCTAAAGAATAGCGATTTTATAATGGTTAGTTCACCAATTTAGGGAATATTATAAAGTTTACAGAATTAATTGAAACAAAAATTAAAGCGATACCAATGTATCATGAAAGAGAGTTTAATACACATTAATACAAATGTATAATGTGTTTAGAAAATTTAAAACAACACTAAAGATCATAGACTTAAGTATATAGAGTACTTACCGAAAAATTCAATATTTTCGTAGGGGGTTAACTCATAGATTTTGAGAAAAATTAAAAAAATATTAAAAGTTTGTTTTAACACACAGTTGCATCCTTCATTAACATATGATGAAGGTCAAAGAGGTTTGGAACTATTGTTGTCTCTTTTTTCTAGAAAATAGTGATTTTATAGTGATTAATCCACCAATTTATGGAGTATTACGAAACTTTACAAAATTAATTGACAAAAAAAATAAAACGATGCTCATGCATCATGAAAGAGAGTTTAATATACATTAATACAAATGTAGAATGTGTTTAGAAAATTTAAAAGACCATTCAAGATCATAGACTTCAGTATATAGAGTATTTACCGAAAACTTCAATATTTTCGTAGTGGTTAACACATAGATTTTGAAAAAATTAAAAAATATGAAAATTCTGTTTTAATGCATAGTTGCATCCTTCACTAACATATTACGATGGTCAAAGAGTTTTGGAACTTTTGTTGTCTCCGTTTTTCTAGAGAATAGCGATTTTATAGTGGTTAGTTCACCAATTTAGGGAATATTATAAAGTTTACAAATTAATTGACAAAAAATTAAAACGATACCAATGTATTATGAAAGAGAGTTTAATACACATTAATACAAATGTAGAATGTGATTAGAAAATTTAAAACAACACTAAAGATCATAGACTTAAGTATATAGAGTATTACAGAAAAATTCAATATTTTCATAGGGGTTAACTCATAGATTTTGAGAAAAATTAAAAAATATTTAAATTTTGTTTTAACACACAGTTGCATCCTTCACTAACATATGATGAAGGTCAAAGGGGTTTGGAACCTTTTGTTGTCTCCGTTTTCAAGAAAATAGCGATTTTACAGTGGTTAGTTCACCTATTTAGGGAGTATTATGAAGTTTTACAAAATTAATTGACAAAAAATTAAAACGATACCCATGTATCATGAAAAAGAGTTTAATATACATTAATACAAATGTAGAATGTGTTTAGAAAATTTAAAACAACACTAAAGATCATAGACTTCAGTATATAGAGTATTTACCGAAAAATTCAATATTTTTGTAAGGATTAACACATAGATTTTGAAAAAAATTAAAAAATATGAAAATTTTGTTTTAATGCATAGTTGCATACTTCAATAACATATTATGAAGGTCAAAGAGGTTTGCAACTTTTGTTGTCTCCGTTTCTCTAGAAAATAGCGATTTTATAGTGGTTAATCCACCAATTTAGGGAGTATTATGAAGTTTTACAAAATTAATTGACAAAAAAATCAAACGATGCTCATGTATTATGAAAGAGAGTTTAATATACATTAATAAAAATGTAGAATGTGTTTATAAAATTTAAAACAACATTAAAGATCATAGACTTAGTATATAGAGTATTTACCGAAAAATTCAATATTTTTGTAGGGGTGTTAACACATAGATTTTGAAAAAAATTCAAAAATATAAAAATTTTGTTTTAATGCATAGTTGCATCCTTCACTAACATATTATGAAGGTCAAAGAGGTTTGGAACTTTTGTTGTCTCCGTTTCTCTAGAAAATAGCGATTTTATAGTGGTTAATCCACCAATTTAGGGAGTATTATGAAGTTTTACAAAATTAATGTATAAAAAATTCAAACGATACCCGTGTATCATGAAAGTGAGTTTAATATACATTAATACTAATGTAAAATATGCTTAGCGAATTTGAAACAACACTAAAGATCATAGGCTTCAGTATATAATGTATTTACCGAAAAATTCAATATTTTCAAAGGGGGTTAACACATAGATTTTGAAAAAAATTAAAAAAAATGAAAATTCTGCTTTAATGCATAGTTGCATCCTTCATTAACATATTATGAAGGTCAAAGAGGTTTGGAACTTTTTTTGTCTCCGTTTTTCTAGAGAATAGCGATTTTATAGTGGTTAGTTCACCAATTTAGGGAATATTATAAAGTTTACAGAATTAATTGAAAAAAAATTAAAACGATACCAATGTATCATGAAAGAGAGTTTAATACACATTAATACAAATGTAGAATGTGTTTAGAAAATTTAAAACAACACTAAAGATCATAGACTTTAGTATATAGAGTATTTACCGAAAAATTTAATATTTTCGTAGGAACACATAGATTTTGAAAAAATTTCAAAAATATGAAAAATACTGTTTTAAGGCATAGTTGCATCTTTCACTAACATATGATGAAGGTCAAATAGGTTTAAAACCTTTGTTGTCTCCGTTTTTCTAGAGATTAACGATTTTATAGTGATTAGTTCACTAATTTAGGGAGTATTATGAAGTTTTACTAAATTAATTGACAAAAAATTAAAACAATACTCATGTATCATGAAAGAGAGTTTAATATACATTAATACAAATGTAGAATGTGTTTAGAAAATTTAAAACAACACTAAAGATCATAGACTTCAGTATATAGAGTATTTACCGAAAAATTCAATATTTTCGTAGGGGTTAACACATAGATTTTGAAAAAATTTAAAAAATATGAAAATTTTGTTTTAATGCATAGTTGCATACTTCACTAACATATTATGAAGGTCAAAGAGGTTTGGAACTTTTGTTGTCTCCGTTTCTCTAGAAAATAGCGATTTTATAGTGGTTAATCCACCAATTTAGGGAGTATTATGAAGTTTTACAAAATTAATTGACAAAAAATTCAAACGATGCTCATGTATCATGAAAGAGAGTTTGGGAAAATTGCCAAATATGACTCACAACTTGATTTCAAACACAAAAGTTAACCCAAATTGAATCAAATGCAAAAGTAACCTAAAAGGCTATTGAAATTACAACCAACCCCTTGTGAACAAACAAAAAAACCGAAATTTTTTTTACGTTTCTAACCCCCGTAAGTCGTCTGGACTAGTTTTACTTATAAATAATTTAAAATTTTTGTAAAAAATATTTTGATATGTGAAAAATTGAAATCATGTAATTAACATATGTTTTACGAGATATAAATTAAGATATAACAAAAGTTAATTGTTTTCAACATAGATGAGTGAAAGTAGTGAGTCATGATATTCTTTGGTTTAGGTTTTGCCAACATATGTTGTAGTATTGTATGTGTTCTTAGGGTTAGATTTTGGAATGCATAAATGTTTTTTTTGAAAACTTTAAAATTTACCTAAGTGTTTTTATTTCTGTGTATAGTAAACACTATTTAAGTATAACTACAGGTTTATAACGTGGTTAGTTAGTTAATTTAGTCAATTTAGTTTAGGGGTTAAATTTAGGGTCTGGGACGACTTACTAGTAAGTCGTCTGATGTACAGTATTCAACAGACGACTGATGTACAGTATTCAACAGACGACTTACTAGTAAGTCGTCCAAACCGGACCAAACCTTTAATTTTACAATGTACTTTTAAACCTAACCGGATTATTTACCGGCCATATATAAGGTGTTTTTTTTTTCACTGTTTATCGAAAATAAGAAAACCCTAAAGCCGTTTCTCTCAAAGGCGATTTCCGTCGATTCTCTCTAATCCATCGTTCTCATCGTTCTCATCGTTCTCACCGCCGGTTATCTCTCCGCCGTTATCACCGTCGTTCTCACCACCGTTCTCACAGCCGCTTCCTCTATTTAAGATCCGAGAGGAAACTCTAGCGCGCATTCTCTCAGAGGCGTCTCGTTGAACTCCGCCGCCGGTAAGTTATATCTCTTACTGTCGAGTGATTGATTGAGGAAAAGGTGAACATAAAACTGGAAGTCTTGGAAGACTTATAATTAAGTCGTCTGCTGGAAGACTTTCCAGACGACTTAATTATAAGTCTTTCAGCTGGAAAACTTGCCAGACGACTTAATTATAAGTCTTTGATTGTTTGAGATGGTTGTCTTTGATTGTTTTACAGGCAAAAAAAATGGAGATGCCAGAACTCCCCCGTAGGATATATACATTAGGGGAAGAGCCCCCCGCAGTGCATAGCATTTCGTATCATACTTGTTGGACATTGCATGCTGCTTTAAAGAAAGCTCTTCATGATGACGAATATGAAGAGCTGAAGGAGTCGAAGTTGGGAGTTTTCATCAAGTTCCAAGAGCTGGGATTTGATTGGGCTTCAAGGCTGGTTCACTACATGCTCGGTTTCCAGCTGGACATAAAGAAGAAGTATGAGCTGTGGAGTCTCGTTGGTCCAGAACCTGTGAGGTTTTCACTGTTAGAGTTTGAAAACCTCACTGGTCTAAACTGCGAGTACATCGAGGACCTTGAGAGACCTCACTCTGCTGTTACAAAGGAGTTGACTTCTTTTTGGGAGATGTTGGGAGTTCATGTCGAAGCTGGGCCATCTACTCAGGAGATAATAGCAGCACTTGAGAGATGCGAAGGGTGGTCTCGGGATGATCGCAAGCGGCTCGCGTACCTTGCCATCTTCACTGGATACATTGAAGGGAGAAAGTATTCAACCCCTACACGGGTTAGTCTGGCAAGGCTAGTGATGGAGCTAGAACGGTTTGAGAATTATCCATGGGGGAGAGTCGCGTTTAAGGTGCTGATGGACTCTGTGAAGGGCAGAGATATTTCGGGTTGTTACACTATTAATGGGTTTGCGCAAGCTCTCCAGGTCTGGGTGTACACAGCTCTTCCGGAATTGGGTGCTACTTTTGGTAATCCTCTCCCAAACAATCCGTCTCCACCGATACTGGCTTACAAGGGTCGCAAAGGACGCAGACAGTTTAAAGAGGCTATCCTCAGTCAGGTATTTACTTCAATCTGGACGACTTCGCAGAAAACTTATAATTAAGTCGTCTGATAAGTCTTCCAATTAGACGACTTAGTAGAAGACTTATAATTAAGTCGTCTGGAAAGTCTTCCAGCTGGATGACTTAGTAGAAGCCTTATAATTAAGTCGTCTGGGAAGACTATCCAGACTACTTAATTATAAGTCTTCTACTAAGTCATCCAGCTGGAAGACTTTACAGACGACTTAATTATAAGTCGTCTACTAAGTCGTCCAGCTGGAAGACTTTCCAGACGACTTAATTATAAGTCGTCTGTGAAGTCTTTTTTTTCTATCTTTCTTAATCCGTCAAATATCTAAGTTCATATCTTCTATTTACTGCAGACTAGGGTGATCAACTTTGTTGAAAAGGACATTGCTGAAATGTTTCCAAAATGGGAGTTTGATGTTGAGGACACGCTCGCGGAGAACATAATTAAACTCATGTTTGTGAAGAAACCGTGGAAGTGGACCATGGATTGCTGGGAAGTCACCGGTACTTGGGTCAATACAAAGCCGGCGGTTGTGAGTCCAGCGAAGAAAAAGGTAGTGAAGGAAGACAGTCCAAGACCTCGGAAGAAAGCTCGTAAAGAGGCACCTGCTGAAGCTAGTGAAGAGGCAGCTGCAGAGGCTAGTGAAGAGGCAGCTGCAGAGGCTAGTGAAGAGATGACTACGACTGTTGGTGGGTTGACCAAAGAGGATATTAAAACCATGTTCAAAGACATAGCTGATGCCATGAGGGAAGGGTTTGGGACGTGCCTTAAGGAGATCAAGTATCTGTCGAAAGGGTGGAAGCTGTGGAGAAGAAGGTTGGTATCACCACAAAACGGAAAGGGACATCATCTCAAAACACTACCTCTCCACCTAAACCGACGCTCGAACCCGGGGTTAGTAACGAATCCTCTCACAACAAGAGATTGACTAGACAAAGTCTTAAGAATAAGAATTGAAAAGTTGCATTTGCTTTGTTTCTTGTATGTCAGAACATGTGTGCTTTGTTTATAGTGTATGGATTTTATATATGTATTTTGTTTCATGTTTGAAGACACTCATTGGTTATTATTGTTTGAAATGGATCTTTGGTTATTATTGTATAAACCCATCTTGTATATTGCAGAGTGAAAGTGTCAATGGGACGAACGCGGGAAGGAAGAGCTTGGCGGAGGATAAAGGTCCAGATGTGCCCGCAGATGTGCCCGCAGCTGTGCCCGCAGATGCTAGTTCCTCGGAAGATAAAGCTCCAGAACCGAGCCTTGTTCTATTGGACAAAAATCAATCCACTGTTTCAGATTTACAGAAGGAGGATGCTAGATATCTAGAAAAGAGGGATGCTGCTTTGGCACTTTGCCGTGCAAAGAGTGATCGAACAAGGAAACTTGCTGCCTCACAGAAATCTCCTTATACGGCAAACAGAACGGCCAGAGTGATCATTTCAAACAGAAAGCTTTATCCAGGCTATAATCCTTTTGCATCAATTGACAAGACGAAGTTAAGGGAGCTCGCTGATTGGTTGAAATCTTGTCCGTAAGTGTTTGCTTTTCCCATAATAGCTTGCTTTTCACATAATAGCTTGCTTTTCCCATAAAACCTGATTGCTTTTCAACATTTTGTGTTTGAAGTCATTATAGAACAGCTCTCGATAAAAAACCACGTAAAAGTAGAACTTGGTGGTATCAAATCCTCCGAACCTCCCTAGAGTGGCTGGAGGACTGTGTAAGTCTTCTGCTATGACGTAGACGACTTACTTGTAAGTCATCTGGTAAGTCTTCTACGTAGACGACTTATCAAACGACTTAATTCGTCTACAACTTACTTGTAAGTCGTCTGGTAAGTCTTCTACGTAGACGACTTATCAGACGACTTAATTCGTCTACGACTTACTTGTAAGTCGTCTGGTAAGTCTTCTACGTAGACGACTTACCAGACGACTTACAAGTAAGTCATCTGATATCTTCTAACTTGTACTCTATTTTATATGCAGCATATTGATGCTTGGATTAATGTGTTGAGGAAGAGGTACGACGCTAACCCACAACATTTCAGGAGCGAGAGAATTTGCTTCCTTGATCATCTCTTTGCTCAGCAATGGATATTCAACTTCAAGGATTTTAAGGATTCGAAGCCCGATCACAACGGTTTAGGAAGAAGACTCCCTGGTGGGGCGTGGAATTATTAGACAGGCACTATACCCACATTTTGCCAATCGAACAAGGTTTGGGGGACGGATATTGATGATATCTATGCGCCAGTAAACTTCGCCGACAGTCATTGGATTGCTATGTGGATATCGATCCCTAAGAGGCACATAGTCGTCTTTGACAACATTTGTTCCAGTATCTCCCCAGAAGAACTCGATGTGGTAATGGAGCCTTTTCTCTACATGGTCCCTTATCTGCTTGTTGAGTGCGCTTCCTCAGACGAACAACGTGCCCAATACAGCCTGGAGCCATTCACATATGAGAGACCGACCAATATACCTCCGGCCAAATCTGGTGATTGTGGCGTGTACACTCTAAAGTACATTGAATGTCATACTCTTGGGATAGAGTTTAGTAAAAAAGACTTTGCTAAGCCCAACGGGAAGAGTATGAGGGATAAGATGGCGGTGGATATATTTCAAGAGCTTCCTAACGTGCATGAGTTCGAAAACAAGGACATGGATGACATCCTGGGTACGTATGACGTGTGATAAACATGCCACTTTAGATTATTTTGTATGATATATTAGGCTGATGTGTGTATTTGAACTTGATCCCTATTTTGTATTTGAACTTGATCCCTATAACTATATTCTGCGCAGAAGACTTACAGTTAAGTCGTCTGGAATGTTGGACGACTTAACTATAAGTAGTCTGGAAAGTCTTCTGAGCAGTGACCTTTTGTAACTATATTTCAGATAATATAAAGGGCAAGACCATCTCAAATTTGTTTGGTAGTGCAATTTGACAAAGAAGTTGATACAGATAAGTTCATAACACAAATTTTTAGTACATAGACTGAACACTGGACGACAAATTTTCGAACTTGTCTATCACTTGTAACATGAATAGGAGGGGTGTCTGGAGCCTGCATCATTTCTGCTGGTAATGAGTAGGTTATCTCCACAGATTCTGCGCTCATGTCCAGGTTATAATCTTCTTGAGCCATTGCAAGAACTTCAGCATGTGTCGAACCTTCCCCCAAAAAAATGATTCTCGCTCCTTTGACATTATCAACCACAAAATCCCAACGGCAATCATTCAACAACCATTCTTCATACACTGCATGTAACTGACGCATCATCTACAAAAATTCAAAATAAAACACATTAGTAAACATAGAGAAAATGAAAGTTTACTAAACATTGACGCAGACGACATACCAGTAAGTCGTCTGGAAGACTTACCAATAAGTCGTCCAAACAAGTCATTTTTGCAATTGAATTTTAAATAGGACGACTTACAAGTAAGTCGTCCAGCTTTGTTTGTTAAAAAAAAATCTAGACGACTTACTGGTAAGTCGTCTAGGATAAATGGGTTAGTTTTGCATTTGACCGAATTGTATCAGATATTTGACTTTTCCTGGACGACTTACCAGTAAGTCGTCTCAGGGAAAACAAAAATTTCAATATTTTATTAAGGGGTTAGTTAACACATAGATTTTGAAAAAAATTAAAAAATATGAAAATTTTGTTTTAATGCATAGTTGCATCCTTCACTAACATATTATGAAGGTCAAAGAGGTTTGGAAATTCTGTTGTCTCCGTTTCTCTTGAAAATAGCGATTTTATAGTGGTTAATCCACCAATTTAGGGAGTATTATGAAGTTTTACAAAATTAATGGACAAAAAATTCAAACGATACCCATGTATCATTAAAGTGAGTTTAATATACATTAATACTAATGTCAAATGTGCTTAGAGAATTTAAAACAACACTAAAGATCATAGGCTTCAGTATATAAAGTATTTACCGAAAAATTCAATATTTTCAAAGGGGTTAACACATTGATTTTGAAAAAAATTCAAAAAAATGAAAATTCTGTTTTAATGCATAGTTGCATCCTTCACTAACATATTACGAAGGTCAAAGATGTTTGGAAATTTTGTTGTCTCCGTTTTTCTAGAGAATAGCGATTTTATAGTGGTTAGTTCACCAATTTAGGGAATATTATAAAGTTTACAGAATTAATCGACAAAAAATTAAAACGATACCAATGTATTATGAAAGAGAGTTTAATACACATTAATACAAATGTAGAATGTGTTTAGAAAATTTAAAACAACACTAAAGATCATAGACTTAAGTATATAGAGTATTACAGAAAAATTCAATATTTTCATAGGGGAACTCATAGATTTTGAGAAAAATTAAAAAATATTTAAATTTTGTTTTAGCACACAGTTGCATCCTTCACTAACATATGATGAAGGTCAAAGAGGTTTGGAACCTTTTGTTGTCTCCGTTTTTCAAGAGAATAGCGATTTTACAGTGGTTAGTTCACCTATTTAGGGAGTATTATGAAGTTTTAAAAAATTAATAGACAAAAAATTAAAACGATACTCATGTATCATGAAAGAGAGTTTAATATACATTAATACAAATGTAGAATGTGTTTAGAAAATTTAAAACAACACTAAAGATCATAGACTTCAGTATATAGAGTATTTACCGAAAAAATCAATATTTTCGTAGGGACACATAGATTTTGGAAAAATTTCAAAAATATGAAAATACTATTTTAATGCATAGTTGCATCATTCACTAACATATGATGAAGGTCAAAGAGGTTTGAAACCCTTGGTGTGTCGGTTTTTCTAGAGATTAACGATTTTATAGTAGTTAGTTCATTAATTTAGGGAGTATTATGAAGTTTTACTAAATTAATTGACAAAAAATTAAAACGATGCTCATGTATCATGAAAGAGAGTTTAATATACATTAATACAAATGTAGAATGTGTTTAGAAAGTTTAAAACAACACTAAAGATCATAGACTTCAGTAAATAGAGTAATTACCGAAAAATTCAATATTTTCGTAGGGATTAACTCATAGATTTTGAAAAAAATTAAAAAATATGAAAATTTTGTTTTAATGCATAGTTGCATACTTCAATAACATATTATGAAGGTCAAAGAGGTTTGGAACTTTTGTTGTCTCCGTTTCTCTAGAAAATAGCGATTTTATAGTGGTTAATCCACCAATTTAGGGAGTATTATGAAGTTTTACAAAATTAATGGACAAAAAATTCAAACGATACCCATGTATCATTAAAGTGAGTTTAATATACATTAATACTAATGTAAAATGTGCTTAGAGAATTAAAAAAAAAACACAAAAGATCATAGGCTTCAGTATATAAAGTATTTACCGAAAAATTCAATATTTTCAAAGGGGTTAACACATAGATTTTGAAAAAAATTCTAAAAAATGAAAATTCTGTTTTAATGCATAGTTGCATCCTTCACTACCATATTATGAAGGTCAAATATGTTTGGAACTTTTGTTGTCTCCGTTTTTCTAGAGAATAGCGATTTTATAGTGGTTAGTTCACCAATTTAGGGAATATTATAAAGTTTACAGAATTAATTGACAAAAAATTAAAATGATACCAATGTATTATGAAAGAGAGTTTAATACACATTAATACAAATGTAGAATGTGTTTAGAAAATTTAAAACAACACTAAAGATCATAGACTTAAGTATATAGAGTATTACAGAAAAATTCAATATTTTCATAGGGGTTAACTCATAGATTTTGAGAAAAATTAAAAAATATTTAAATTTTGTTTTAACACACAGTTGCATCCTTCACTAACATATGATGAAGGTCAAAGAGGTTTGGAACCTTTTGTTGTCTCCGTTTTTCAAGAGAATAGCGATATTAAAGTGGTTAGTTCACCTATTTTGGGAGTATTATGAAGTTTTACAAAATTAATTGACAAAAAATTAAAACAATACCCATGTATCATGAAAGAGAGTTTAATATACATTAATACAAACAGAGAATGGGTTTAGAAAATTTAAAACAACACTAAAGATCATAGACTTCAGTATATAGAGTATTTACCGAAAAAATCAATATTTTCGTAGGGACACATATATTTTGGAAAAAATTCAAAAATATGAAAATACTGTTTTAATGCATAGTTGCATCTTTCACTAACATATGATCAAGGTCAAAGAGGTTTGAAACCCTTGTTGTTTCCGTTTTTCTAGAGATTAACGATTTTATAGTGGTTAGTTCACTAATTTAGGGAGTATTATGAAGTTTTACTAAATTAATTGAAATAAAATTAAAACGATGCTCATGCATCATGAAAGAGAGTTTAATATACATTAATACAAATGTAGAATGTGTTTAGAAAATTTAAAACAACACTAAAGATCATAGACTTCAGTATATAGAGTATTTACCGAAAAATTCAATATTTTCGTAGGGATTAACACATAGATTTTGAAAAAAATTAAAAATATGAAAATTTTGTTTTAATGCATAGTTGCATACTTCAATAACATATTATGAAGGTCAAAGAGGTTTGGAACTTTTGTTGTCTCCGTTTTTCTAGAAAATAGCGATTTTATAGTGGTTAATCCACCAATTTAGGGAGTATTATGAAGTTTTACAAAATTAATGGACAAAAAATTCAAACGATACCCATGTATTATTAAAGTGAGTTTAATATACATTAATACTAATGTAAAATGTGCTTAAAGAATTTAAAACAACACTAAAGATCATAGGCTTCAGTATATAAAGTATTTACCGAAAAATTCAATATTTTCAAAATGTTAACACATAGATTTTGAAAAAAATTCAAAAAAATGAAAATTCTGTTTTAATGCATAGTTTCATCCTTCACTAACATATTATGAAGATCAAAGAGGTTTGGAACTTTTGTTGTCTCCGTTTTTCTAGAGAATAGCGATTTTATAGTGATTAGTTCACCAATTTAGGGAATATTATAAAGTTTACAGAATTAATTGACAAAAAATTAAAACGATACCAATGTATTATGAAAGAGAGTTTTATACACATTAATACAAATGTAGAATGTGTTTAGAAAATTTAAAACAACACTAAAGATCATAGACTTAAGTATATAGAGTATTACAGAAAAAATTAATATTTTCATAGGGAACTCAGATTTTGAGAAAAATTAAAAAATATTTAAATTTTGTTTTAACACACAGTTTCATCCTTCACTAACATATGATGAAGGTCAAAGAGGTTTAGAACCTTTTGTTGTCTCCGTTTTTCAAGAGAATAGCGATTTTACAGTGGTTAGTTCACCTATTTAGGGAGTATTATGA
This sequence comes from Brassica napus, assembly GCF_020379485.1. NCBI lineage: Eukaryota > Viridiplantae > Streptophyta > Magnoliopsida > Brassicales > Brassicaceae > Brassica > Brassica napus. The sequence goes on from NC_063447.1 coordinate 1,409,616, forward strand.
AGTTTTACAAAATTAATTGACAAAAAATTAAAACGATACCCATGTATCATGAAAGAGAGTTTAATATACATTAATACAAATGTAGAATGTGTTTAGAAAATTTAAACCAACACTAAAGATCATAGACTTCAGTATATAGAGTATTTACCGAAAAAATCAATATTTTCGTAGGGACACATAGATTTTGAAAAAAATAAAAAATATGAAAATTTTGTTTTAATGCATAGTTGCATCTTTCACTAACATATGATGAAGGTCAAAGAGGTTTGAAACCCTTGTTGTCTCCGTTTTTCAAGAGATTAACGATTTTATAGTGGTTAGTTCACTAATTTAGGGAGTATTATGAAGTTTTACTAAATTAATTCACAAAAAATTAAAACGATGCTCATGCATCATGAAAGAGAGTTTAATATACATTAATACAAATGTAGAATGTGTTTAGAAAATTTAAAACAGCATTAAAGTTCATAGACTTCAGTATATAGAGTATTTACCTAAAAAATTAATATTTTCGTAGGGGTGTTAACACATAGATTTTGTAAAAATTTCAAAAATATGAAAATACTGTTTTAAGCCATAGTTACATCCTTCACTAACATATGATGAAGGTCAAAGAGGTTTGGAGCTTTTGTTGTCTCCGTTTCTCTAGAAAATAGCGATTTTATAGTGGTTAATCCACCAATTTAGGGAGTATTATGAAGTTTTACAAAATTAATGGACAAAAAATTCAAACGATACCCATGTATCATTAAAGTGAGTTTAATATACATTAATAATAATGTAAAATGTGCTTATAGAATTTAAAACAACACTAAAGATCATAGGCTTCAGTATATAAGGTAATTACCGAAAAATTCAATATTTTCAAAGGGGTTACACATAGATTTTGAAAAAAAATTCCAAAAAATGAAAATTCTGTTTTAATGCATAGTTGCATCCTTCACTAACATATTATGAAGGTCAAAGAGGTTTGGAACTTTTGTTATCTCCGTTTTTCTAGAGAATAGCGATTTTATAGTGGTTAGTTCACCAATTTAGGGAATATTATAAAGTTTACAGAATTAATTGACAAAAAATTAAAACAATACCAATGTATTATGAAAGAGAGTTTAATACACATTAATACAAATGTAGAATGTGTTTAGAAAATTTAAAACAACACTAAAGATCATAGACTTAAGTATATAGAGTATTTACGAAAAATTCAATATTTTCATAGGGGTTAACTCAAAGATTTTGAGAAATTAAAAAATATTAAAACTTTGTTTTAACACATAGTTGCATCCTTCACTAACATATGATGAAGGTCAAAGAGGTTTGGAACCTTTTGTTGTCTCCGTTTTTCAAGAGAATAGCGATTTTACAATGGTTAGTTCACCTATTTAGGGAGTATTATGAAGTTTTAAAAAATTAATTGACAAAAAATTAAAACGATACTCATGTATCATGAAAATGAGTTTAATATACATTAATACAAATGTAGAATGTGTTTAGAAAATTTAAAACAACACTAAAGATCATAGACTTCAGTATATAGAGTATTTACCGAAAAAATCAATATTTTCATAGGGACACATAGATTTTGGAAAAATTTCAAAAATATGAAAATACTGTTTTAATGCATAGTTGCATCGTTCACTAACATATGATGAAGGTCAAAGAGGTTTGAAACCCTTTTTGTCTCTGTTTTTCTAGAGATTAACGATTTTATAGTGGTTAGTTCACTAATTTAGGGAGTATTATGAAGTTTTACTAAATTAATTGACAAAAAATTAAAACGATGCTCATGCATCATAAAGAGAGTTTAAATATACACTAATACAAATATAGAATGTGTTTAGAAAATTTAAAACAACACTAAAGATCATAGACTTCAGTATATAGAGTATTTACCGAAAAATTCAATATTTTCGTAGGGGTTAACACATAGATTTTGAAAAAAATTAAAAAATATGAAAATTTTGTTTTAATACATAGTTGCATACTTCACTAACATATTATGAAGTTCAAAGAGGTTTGGGACTTTTGTTGTCTCCGTTTCTCTAGGAAATAGCGATTTTATAGTGGTTAATCCACCAATTTAGGGAGTATTATGAAGTTTTACAAAATTAATTGACAAAAAAATCAAACGATGCTCATGTATTATGAAAGAGAGTTTAATATACATTAATACAAATGTAGAATGTGTTTATAAAATTTAAAACAACATTAAAGTTCATAGACTTCAGTATATAGAGTATTTACCTAAAAATTTAATATTTTCGTAGGGGTGTTAACACATAGATTTTGTAAAAATTTCAAAAATATGAAAATACTGTTTTAAGCCATAGTTACATCCTTCACTAACATATGATGAAGGTCAAAGAGGTTTGGAACTTTTGTTGTCTCCGTTTTTCAAGAGAATAGAGATTTTATAGTGGTTAGTTCACCTATTTAGGGAATATTATGAAGTTTTACAAAATTAATTGACAAAAAATTAAAACGATGCTCATGCATCATGAAAGTGAGTTTAATATACACTAATACAAATATAGAATGTGTTTAGAAAATTTAAAACAACACTAAAGATCATAGACTTCAGTATATAGAGTATTTACCGAAAAATTCAATATTTTCGTAGGGGTTAACACATAGATTTTGAAAAAAATTAAAAAATATGAAAATTTTGTTTTAATGCATAGTTGCATCCTTCACTAACATATTATGAAGGTCAAAGAGGTTTGGAACTTTTTTTGTCTCCGCTTCTCTAGAAAATAGCGATTTTATAGTGGTTAATCCACCAATTTAGGGAGTATTATGAAGTTTTACAAAATTAATGGACAAAAAATTCAAACGATACCCATGTATCATGAAAGTGAGTTTAATATACATTAATACTAATGTAAAATGTGCTTAGAGAATTTAAAACAACACTAAAGATCATAGGCTTCAGTATATAAAGTATTTACCGAAAAATTCAATATTTTCAAAGGGGGTTAACACATAGATTTTGAAAAAAATTCAAAAAAATGAAAATTCGGTTTTAATGCATAGTTGCATCCATCACTAACATATTATGAAGGTCAAAGAGGTTTGGAACTTTTGTTGTCTCCGTTTTTCTAGAGAATAGCGATTTTATAGTGGTTAGTTCACCAATTTAGGAAATATTATAAAGTTTCCAGAATTAATTGACAAAAAATTATAACGATACCAATGTTTCATGAAAGAGAGTTTAATACATATTAATACAAATGTAGAATGTGTTTAGAAAATTTAAAACAACACTAAAGATCATAGACTTCAGTATATAGAGTATTTACCGAAAAATTCAATATTTTCGTAAGGGTTAACACATAGATTTTGAAAAAAATTAAATAATATGAAAATTTTGTTTTAATGCATAGTTGCATCCTTCACTAACATATTATGAAGGTCAAAGAGGTTTGGAACTTTTGTTGTCTCCGTTTCTCTAGAAAATAGCGATTTTATAGTGGTTAATCCACCAATTTAGGGAGTATTATGAAGTTTTACAAAATTAATGGACAAAAAATTCAAACGATACCCATGTATCATGAAAGTGAGTTTAATATACATTAATACTAATGTAAAATGTGCTTAGAGAATTTAAAACAACACTAAAGATCATAGGCTTCAGTATATAAAGTATTTACCGAAAAATTCAATATTTTCAAAGGGGGTTAACACATAGATTTTGAAAAAAATTCAAAAAAATGAAAATTCTGTTTTAATGCATAGTTGCATCCATCACTAACATATTATGAAGGTCAAAGAGGTTTGGAACTTTTGTTGTCTCCGTTTTTCTAGAGAATAGCGATTTTATAGTGGTTAGTTCACCAATTTAGGGAATATTATAAAGTTTACAGAATTAATTGACAAAAAATTATAACGATACCAATGTTTCATGACAGAGAGTTTAATACATATTAATACAAAAGTAGAATGTGTTTAGAAAATTTAAAACAACACTAAAGATCATAGACTTAAGTATATAGAGTATTTACCGAAAATTTAATATTTTCGTAGGGGTTAACTCATAGATTTTGAGAAAAATTAAAAAAATATTAAAATTTTGTTTTAACACACAGTTGGATCCTTCACTAATATATGATGAAGGTCAAAGAGGTTTGTAACTTTTGTTGTCTCTGTTTTTCTAGAAAATAGTGATTTTATAGTGATTAATCCATCAATTTAGGGAGTATTACGAAACTTTACTAAATTAATTAAACAAAAAAAATAAAACGATGCTCATGCATCATGAAAGAGAGTTTAATACATATTAATACAAATGTAGAATGTGTTTAGAAAATTTAAAACAACACTAAAGATCATAGACTTAAGTATATAGAGTATTTACCGAAAATTTAATATTTTCGTAGGGGTTAACTCATAGATTTTGAGAAAAATTAAAAAAATATTAAAATTTTGTTTTAACACACAGTTGCATCGTTCACTAATATATGATGAAGGTCAAAGAGGTTTGTAACTTTTGTTGTCTCTGTTTTTCTAGAAAATAGTGATTTTATAGTGATTAATCCATCAATTTAGGGAGTATTACGAAACTTTACTAAATTAATTAAACAAAAAAAATAAAACGATTCTCATGCATCATGAAAGAGAGTTTAATATACATTAATACAAATGTAGAATGTGTTTAGAAAATTTAAAACAACACTAAAGATCATAGACTTCAGTATATAGAGTATTTACCGAAAACTTCAATATTTTCGTTGGGGTTAACACGTAGATTTTGAAAAAAATACAAAAAATATGAAAACTCTGTTTTAATGCATAGTTGCATCCTTCACTAACATATGATGAAGGGTAAAGAGGTTTGGAACTTTTGTTGTCTCCGTTTCTCTAGAAAATAGCGATTTTATAGTGGTTAATCCACCAATTTAGGGAATATTATGAAGTTTTACAAAATTAATTGACAAAAAAATTCAAAAGATGCCAATGTATCATGAAAGAGAGTTTAATACACATTAATACAAATGTAGAATGTGTTTAGAAAATTTAAAACAACACTAAGGATCATAGACTTCAGTATATAGAGTATTTACCGAAAAATTCAATATTTTCGTAGGGACACATAGATTTTGGAAAAATTTCAAAAATATGAAAATACTGTTTTAATGCATAGTTGCATCTTTCACTAACATATGATGAAGGTCAAAGAGGTTTGAAACCCTTGTTGTCTCCGTTTTTCTAGAGATTAACGAATTTATAGTGGTTAGTTCACTAATTTAGGGAGTATTATGAAGTTTTACTAAATTAATTGACTAAAAATTAAAACGATGCTCATGCATCATGAAAGAGAGTTTAAATATACACTAATACAAATATAGAATGTGTTTAGAAAATTTAAAACAACACTAAAGATCATAGACTTCAGTATATAGAGTATTTACCGAAAAATTCAATATTTTCGTAGGGGGTTAACACATAGATTTTGAAAAAAATTAAAAAATATGAAAATTTTGTTTTAATGCATAGTTGCATACTTCACTAACATATTATGAAGGTCAAAGAGGTTTGGGACTTTTGTTGTCTCCGTTTCTCTAGGAAATAGCGATTTTATAGTGGTTAATCCACCAATTTAGGGAGTATTATGCAGTTTTACAAAATTAATTGACAAAAAAATCAAACGATGCTCATGTATTATTAAAGAGAGTTTAATATACATTAATACAAATGTAGAATGTGTTTATAAAATTTAAAACAACATTAAAGTTCATAGACTTCAGTATATAGAGTATTTACCTAAAAATTTAATATTTTCGTAGGGGTGTTAACACATAGATTTTGTAAAAATTTCAAAAATATGAAAATACTGTTTTAAGCCACAGTTGCATCATTCACTAACATATGATGAAGGTCAAAGAGGTTTGGAACTATTGTTGTCTCCGTTTTTCACGAGAATAGTGATTTTATAGTGATTAATCCACCAATTTATGGAGTATTACGAAACTTTACTAAATTAATTGACAAAAAAATAAAACGATGCTCATGCATCATGAAAGAGAGTTTAATATACATTAATACAAATGTAGAATGTGTTTAGAAAATTTAAAAGACCACTCAAGATCATAGACTTCAGTATATAGAGTATTTACCGAAAACTTCAATATTTTCGTAGTGGTTAACACATAGATTTTGAAAAAATTAAAAAAATATGAAAATTCTGTTTTAATGCATAGTTGCATCCTTCACTAACATATTACGATGGTCAAAGAGTTTTGGAACTTTTGTTGTCTCCGTTTTTCTAGAGAATAGCGATTTTATAGTGGTTAGTTCACCAATTTAGGGAATATTATAAAGTTTACAAATTAATTGACAAAAAATTAAAACGATACCAATGTATTATGAAAGAGAGTTTAATACACATTAATACAAATGTAGAATGTGTTTAGAAAATTTAAAACAACACTAAAGATCATAGACTTAAGTATATAGAGTATTACAGAAAAATTCAATATTTTCATAGGGGACTCATAGATTTTGAGAAAAATTAAAAAATATTTAAATTTTGTTTTAACACACAGTTGCATCCTTCACTAACATATGATGAAGGTCAAAGGGGTTTGGAACCTTTTGTTGTCTCCGTTTTCAAGAAAATAGCGATTTTACAGTGGTTAGTTCACCTATTTAGGGAGTATTGTGAAGTTTTACAAAATTAATTGACAAAAAATTAAAACGATACCCATGTATCATGAAAGAGAGTTTAATATACATTAATACAAATGTAGAATGTGTTTAGAAAATTTAAAACAACACTAAAGATCATAGACTTCAGTATATAGAGTATTTACCGAAAAAATCAATATTTTCGTAGGGACACATAGATTTTGGAAAAATTTCAAAAAAATGAAAATACTGTTTTAATGCATAGTTGCATCTTTCACTAATATATGATGAAGGTCGAAGAGGTTTGAAACCCTTGTTGTCTCCGTTTTTCTAGAGATTAACGATTTTATAGTGGTTAGTTCACTAATTTAGGGAGTATTATGAAGTTTTACTAAATTAATTGACAAAAAATTAAAATGATGCTCATGCATCATGAAAAAGAGTTTAATATACATTAATACAAATGTAGAATGTGTTTAGAAAATTTAAAACAACACTAAAGATCATAGACTTCAGTATATAGAGTATTTACCGAAAAATTCAATATTTTCGTAAGGATTAACACATAGATTTTGAAAAAAATTAAAAAATATGAAAATTTTGTTTTAATGCCTAGTTGCATACTTCAATAACATATTATGAAGGTCAAAGAGGTTTGCAACTTTTGTTGTCTCCGTTTCTCTAGAAAATAGCGATTTTATAGTGGTTAATCCACCAATTTAGGGAGTATTATGAAGTTTTACAAAATTAATTGACAAAAAAATCAAACGATGCTCATGTATTATGAAAGAGAGTTTAATATACATTAATAAAAATTTAGAATGTGTTTATAAAATTTAAAACAACATTAAAGATCATAGACTTAGTATATAGAGTATTTACCGAAAAATTCAATATTTTCGTAGGGGTGTTAACACATAGATTTTGAAAAAAATTCAAAAATATGAAAATTTTGTTTTAATGCATAGTTGCATCCTTCACTAACATATTATGAAGGTCAAAGAGGTTTGGAACTTTTGTTGTCTCCGTTTCTCTAGAAAATAGCGATTTTATAGTGGTTAATCCACCAATTTAGGGAGTATTATGAAGTTTTACAAAATTAATGTACAAAAAATTCAAACGATACCCGTGTATCATGAAAGTGAGTTTAATATACATTAATACTAATGTAAAATATGCTTAGCGAATTTGAAACAACACTAAAGATCATAGGCTTCAGTATATAATGTATTTACCGAAAAATTCAATATTTTCAAAGGGGGTTAACACATAGATTTTGAAAAAAATTCAAAAAGATGAAAATTCTGCTTTAATGCATAGTTGCATCCTTCATTAACATATTATGAAGGTCAAAGAGGTTTGGAACTTTTTTGTCTCCGTTTTTCTAGAGAATAGCGATTTTATAGTGGTTAGTTCACCAATTTAGGGAATATTATAAAGTTTACAGAATTAATTGAAAAAAAATTAAAACGATACCAATGTATCATGAAAGAGAGTTTAATACACATTAATACAAATGTAGAATGTGTTTAGAAAATTTAAAACAACACTAAAGATCATAGACTTTAGTATATAGAGTATTTACCGAAAAATTTAATATTTTCGTAGGAACACATAGATTTTGAAAAAATTTCAAAAATATGAAAAATACTGTTTTAAGGCATAGTTGCATCTTTCACTAACATATGATGAAGGTCAAATAGGTTTAAAACCTTTGTTGTCTCCGTTTTTCTAGAGATTAACGATTTTATAGTGGTTAGTTCACTAATTTAGGGAGTATTATGAAGTTTTACTATATTAATTGACAAAAAATTAAAACGATACTCATGTATCATGAAAGAGAGTTTAATATACATTAATACAAATGTAGAATGTGTTTAGAAAATTTAAAACAACACTAAAGATCATAGACTTCAGTATATAGAGTATTTACCGAAAAATTCAATATTTTCGTAGGGGGTTAACACATAGATTTTGAAAAAATTTAAAAAATATGAAAATTTTGTTTTAATGCATAGTTGCATACTTCACTAACATATTATGAAGGTCAAAGAGGTTTGGAACTTTTGTTGTCTCCGTTTCTCTAGAAAATAGCGATTTTATAGTGGTTAATCCACCAATTTAGGGAGTATTATGAAGTTTTACAAAATTAATTGACAAAAAATTCAAACGATGCTCATGTATCATGAAAGAGAGTTTGGGAAAATTGCCAAATATGACTCACAACTTGATTTCAAACACAAAAGTTAACCCAAATTTGAATCAAATGCAAAAGTAACCTAAAAGGCTATTGAAATTACAACCAACCCCTTGTGAACAAACAAAAAAACCGAATTTTTTTTTACGTTTCTAACCCCCGTAAGTCGTCTGGACTAGTTTTACTTATAAATAATTTAAAATTTTTGTAAAAAATATTTTGATATGTGAAAAATTGAAATCATGTAATTAACATATGTTTTACGAGATATAAATTAAGATATAACAAAAGTTAATTGTTTTCAACATAGATGAGTGAAAGTAGTGAGTCATGATATTCTTTGGTTTAGGTTTTGCCAACATATGTTGTAGTATTGTATGTGTTCTTAGGGTTAGATTTTGGAATGCATAAATGTTTTTTTGAAAACTTTAAAATTTACCTAAGTGTTTTTATTTCTGTGTATAGTAAACACTATTTAAGTATAACTACAGGTTTATAACGTGGTTAGTTAGTTAATTTAGTCAATTTAGTTTAGGGGTTAAATTTAGGGTCTGGGACGACTTACTAGTAAGTCGTCTGATGTACAGTATTCAACAGACGACTGATGTACAGTATTCAACAGATGACTTACTAGTAAGTCGTCCAAACCGGACCAAACCTTTAATTTTACAATGTACTTTTAAACCTAACCGGATTATTTACCGGCTATATATAAGGTGTTTTTTTTTCACTGTTTATCGAAAATAAGAAAACCCTAAAGCCGTTTCTCTCAAAGGCGATTTCGAAGGCGATTTCCGTCGATTCTCTCTAATCCATCGTTCTCATCGTTCTCATCGTTCTCACCGCCGGTTATCTCTCCGCCGTTATAACCGTCGTTCTCACCACCGTTCTCACAGCCGCTTCCTCTATTTAAGATCCGAGAGGAAACTCTAGCGCGCATTCTCTCAGAGGCGTCTCGTTGAACTCCGCCGCCGGTAAGTTATATCTCTTACTGTCGAGTGATTGATTGAGGAAAAGGTGAACATAAAACTGGAAGTCTTGGAAGACTTATAATTAAGTCGTCTGGAAAGTCTTCCAGCTGGAAGACTTTCCAGACGACTTAATTATAAGTCTTTCAGCTGGAAAACTTGCCAGACGACTTAATTATAAGTCTTTGATTGTTTGAGATGGTTGTCTTTGATTGTTTTGCAGGCAAAAAAAATGGAGATGCCAGAACTCCCCCGTAGGATATATACATTAGGGGAAGAGCCCCCCGCAGTGCATAGCATTTCGTATCATACTTGTTGGACGTTGCATGCTGCTTTAAAGAAAGCTCTTCATGATGACGAATATGAAGAGCTGAAGGAGTCGAAGTTGGGAGTTTTCATCAAGTTCCAAGAGCTGGGATTTGATTGGGCTTCAAGGCTGGTTCACTACATGCTCGGTTTCCAGCTGGACATAAAGAAGAAGTATGAGCTGTGGAGTCTCGTTGGTCCAGAACCTGTGAGGTTTTCACTGTTAGAGTTTGAAAACCTCACTGGTCTAAACTGCGAGTACATCGAGGACCTTGAGAGACCTCACTCTGCTGTTACAAAGGAGTTGACTTCTTTTTGGGAGATGTTGGGAGTTCATGTCGAAGCTGGGCCATCTACTCAGGAGATAATAGCAGCACTTGAGAGATGCGAAGGGTGGTCTCGGGATGATCGCAAGCGGCTCGCGTACCTTGCCATCTTCACTGGATACATTGAAGGGAGAAAGTATTCAACCCCTACACGGGTTAGTCTGGCAAGGCTAGTGATGGAGCTAGAACGGTTTGAGAATTATCCATGGGGGAGAGTCGCGTTTAAGGTGCTGATGGACTCTGTGAAGGGCAGAGATATTTCGGGTTGTTACACTATTAATGGGTTTGCGCAAGCTCTCCAGGTCTGGGTGTACACAGCTCTTCCGGAATTGGGTGCTACTTTTGGTAATCCTCTCCCAAACAATCCGTCTCCACCGATACTGGCTTACAAGGGTCGCAAAGGACGCAGACAGTTTAAAGAGGCTATCCTCAGTCAGGTATTTACTTCAATCTGGACGACTTCGCAGAAAACTTATAATTAAGTCGTCTGATAAGTCTTCCAATTAGACGACTTAGTAGAAGACTTATAATTAAGTCGTCTGGAAAGTCTTCCAGCTGGATGACTTAGTAGAAGCCTTATAATTAAGTCGTCTGGGAAGACTATCCAGACTACTTAATTATAAGTCTTCTACTAAGTCATCCAGCTGGAAGACTTTACAGACGACTTAATTATAAGTCGTCTACTAAGTCGTCCAGCTGGAAGACTTTCCAGACGACTTAATTATAAGTCGTCTGTGAAGTCTTTTCTTTCCATCTTTCTTAATCCGTCAAATATCTAAGTTCATATCTTCTATTTACTGCAGACTAGGGTGATCAACTTTGTTGAAAAGGACACTGCTGAAATGTTTCCAAAATGGGAGTTTGATGTTGAGGACACGCTCGCGGAGAACATAATTAAACTCATGTTTGTGAAGAAACCGTGGAAGTGGACCATGGATTGCTGGGAAGTCACCGGTACTTGGGTCAATACAAAGCCGGCGGTTGTGAGTCCAGCGAAGAAAAAGGTAGTGAAGGAAGACAGTCCAAGACCTCGGAAGAAAGCTCGTAAAGAGGCACCTGCTGAAGCTAGTGAAGAGGCAGCTGCAGAGGCTAGTGAAGAGATGACTACGACTGTTGGTGGGTTGACCAAAGAGGATATTAAAACCATGTTCAAGGACATAGCTGATGCCATGAGGGAAGGGTTTGGGACGTGCCTTAAGGAGATCAAGTATCTGTCGAAAAGGGTGGAAGCTGTGGAGAAGAAGGTTGGTATCACCACAAAACGGAAAGGGACATCATCTCAAAACACTACCTCTCCACCTAAACCGACGCTCGAACCCGGGGTTAGTAACGAATCCTCTCACAACAAGAGATTGACTAGACAAAGTCTTAAGAATAAGAATTAAAAAGTTGCATTTGCTTTGTTTCTTGTATGTCAGAACATGTGTGCTTTGTTTATAGTGTATGGATTTTATATATGTATTTTGTTTCATGTTTGAAGACACTCATTGGTTATTATTGTTTGAAATGGATCTTTGGTTATTATTGTATAAACCCATCTTGTATATTGCAGAGTGAAAGTGTCAATGGGACGAACGCGGGAAGGAAGAGCTTGGCGGAGGATAAAGGTCCAGATGTGCCCGCAGATGTGCCCGCAGCAGTGCCCGCAGATGCTAGTTCCTCGGAAGATAAAGCTCCAGAACCGAGCCTTGTTCTATTGGACAAAAATCAATCCACTGTTTCAGATTTACAGAAGGAGGATGCTAGATATCTAGAAAAGAGGGATGCTGCTTTGGCACTTTGCCGTGCAAAGAGTGATCGAACAAGGAAACTTGCTGCCTCACAGAAATCTCCTTATACGGCAAACAGAACGGCCAGAGTGATCATTTCAAACAAAAAGCTTTATCCAGGCTATAATCCTTTTGCACCAATTGACAAGACGAAGTTAAGGGAGCTCGCTGATTGGTTGAAATCTTGTCCGTAAGTGTTTGCTTTTCCCATAATAGCTTGCTTTCCACATAATAGCTTGCTTTTCCCATAAAACCTGATTGCTTTTCAACATTTTGTGTTTGCAGTCATTATAGAACAGCTCTCGATAAAAAACCACGTAAAAGTAGAACTTGGTGGTATCAAATCCTCCGAACCTCCCTAGAGTGGCTGGAGGACTGTGTAAGTCTTCTGCTATGACGTAGACGACTTACTTGTAAGTCATCTGGTAAGTCTTCTACGTAGACGACTTATCAAACGACTTAATTCGTCTACGACTTACTTGTAAGTCGTCTGGTAAGTCTTCTACGTAGACGACTTATCAGACGACTTAATTCGTCTACGACTTACTTGTAAGTCGTCTGATATCTTCTGACTTGTACTCTATTTTATATGCAGCATATTGATGCTTGGATTAATGTGTTGAGGAAGAGGTACGACGCTAACCCACAACATTTCAGGAGCGAGAGAATTTGCTTCCTTGATCATCTCTTTGCTCAGCAATGGATATTCAACTTCAAGGATTTTAAGGATTCGAAGCCCGATCACAACGGTTTAGGAAGAAGACTCCCTGGTGGGGCGTGGAATTATTATGCAGGCACTATACCCACATTTTGCCAATCGAACAAGGTTTGGGGGACGGATATTGATGATATCTATGCGCCAGTAAACTTCGCCGACAGTCATTGGATTGCTATGTGGATATCGATCCCTAAGAGGCACATAGTCGTCTTTGATAGCATTTGTTCCAGTATCTCCCAGAAGAACTCGATGTGGTAATGGAGCCTTTTCTCTACATGGTCCCTTATCTGCTTGTTGAGTGCGCTTCCTCAGACGAACAACGTGCCCAATACAGCCTGGAGCCATTCACATATGAGAGACCGACCAATATACCTCCGGCCAAAGCTGGTGATTGTGGCGTGTACACTCTAAAGTACATTGAATGTCATACTCTTGGGATAGAGTTTAGTAAAAAAGACTTTGCTAAGCCCAACGGGAAGAGTATGAGGGATAAGATGGCGGTGGATATATTTCAAGAGCTTCCTAACGTGCATGAGTTCGAAAACAAGGACATGGATGACATCATGGGTACGTATGACGTGTGATAAACATGCCACTTTAGATTATTTTGTATGATATATTAGGCTGATGTGTGTATTTGAACTTGATCCCTATTTTGTATTTGAACTTGATCCCTATAACTATATTCTGCGCAGAAGACTTACAGTTAAGTCGTCTGGAATGTTGGACGACTTAACTATAAGTAGTCTGGAAAGTCTTCTGAGCAGTGACCTTTTGTAACTATATTTCAGATAATATAAAGGGCAAGACCATCTCAAATTTGTTTGGTAGTGCAATTTGACAAAGAAGTTGATACAGATAAGTTCATAACACAAATTTTTAGTACATAGACTGAACACTGGACGACAAATTTTCGAACTTGTCTATCACTTGTAACATGAATAGGAGGGGTGTCTGGAGCCTGCATCATTTCTGCTGGTAATGAGTAGGTTATCTCCACAGATTCTGCGCTCATGTCCAGGTTATAATCTTCTTGAGCCATTGCAAGAAGTTCAGCATGTGTCGAACCTTCCCCCAAAAAAATGATTCTCGCTCCTTTGACATTATCAACCACAAAATCCCAACGGCAATCATTCAACAATCATTCTTCATACACTGCATGTAACTGACGCATCATCAACAAAAATTCAAAATAAAACACATTAGTAAACATAGAGAAAATGAAAGTTTACTAAACATTGACGCAGACGACATACCAGTAAGTCGTCTGGAAGACTTACCAATAAGTCGTCCAAACAAGTCATTTTTGCAATTGAATTTTAAATAGGACGACTTACAAGTAAGTCGTCCAGCTTTGTTTGTTAAAAAAAAAAAATCTAGACGACTTACTGGTAAGTCGTCTAGGATAAATGGGTTAGTTTTGCATTTGACCGAATTGTATCAGATATTTGACTTTTCCTGGACGACTTACCAGTAAGTCGTCTCAGGGAAAACAAAAATTTCAATATTTTATTAAAGGGTTAGTTAACACATAGATTTTGAAAAAAATTAAAAAATATGAAAATTTTGTTTTAATGCATAGTTGCATCCTTCACTAACATATTATGAAGGTCAAAGAGGTTTGGAAATTCTGTTGTCTCCGTTTCTCTTGAAAATAGCGATTTTATAGTGGTTAATCCACCAATTTAGGGAGTATTATGAAGTTTTACAAAATTAATGGACAAAAAATTCAAACGATACCCATGTATCATTAAAGTGAGTTTAATATACATTAATACTAATGTAAAATGTGCTTAGAGAATTTAAAACAACACTAAAGATCATAGGCTTCAGTATATAAAGTATTTACCGAAAAATTCAATATTTTCAAAGGGGTTAACACATAGATTTTGAAAAAAATTCAAAAAAATGAAAATTCTGTTTTAATGCATAGTTGCATCCATCACTAACATATTATGAAGGTCAAAGAGGTTTGGAACTTTTGTTGTCTCCGTTTTTCTAGAGAATAGCGATTTTATAGTGGTTAGTTCACCAATTTAGGGAATATTATAAAGTTTACAGAATTAATTGACAAAAAATTATAACGATACCAATGTTTCATGAAAGAGAGTTTAATACATATTAATACAAAAGTAGAATGTGTTTAGAAAATTTAAAACAACACTAAAGATCATAGACTTAAGTATATAGAGTATTTACCGAAAATTTAATATTTTCGTAGGGGTTAACTCATAGATTTTGAGAAAAATTAAAAAAATATTAAAATTTTGTTTTACCACACAGTTGGATCCTTCACTAATATATGATGAAGGTCAAAGAGGTTTGTAACTTTTGTTGTCTCTGTTTTTCTAGAAAATAGTGATTTTATAGTGATTAATCCATCAATTTAGGGAGTATTACGAAACTTTACTAAATTAATTAAACAAAAAAATAAAACGATGCTCATGCATCATGAAAGAGAGTTTAATACATATTAATACAAATGTAGAATGTGTTTAGAAAATTTAAAACAACACTAAAGATCATAGACTTAAGTATATAGAGTATTTACCGAAAATTTAATATTTTCGTAGGGGTTAACTCATAGATTTTGAGAAAAATTAAAAAAATATTAAAATTTTGTTTTAACACACAGTTGCATCCTTCACTAATATATGATGAAGGTCAAAGAGGTTTGTAACTTTTGTTGTCTCTGTTTTTCTAGAAAATAGTGATTTTATAGTGATTAATCCATCAATTTAGGGAGTATTACGAAACTTTACTAAATTAATTAAACAAAAAAAATAAAACGATGCTCATGCATCATGAAAGAGAGTTTAATATACATTAATACAAATGTAGAATGTGTTTAGAAAATTTAAAACAACACTAAAGATCATAGACTTCAGTATATAGAGTATTTACCGAAAACTTCAATATTTTCGTTGGGGTTGACACGTAGATTTTGAAAAAAATACAAAAAATATGTAAATTCTGTTTTAATGCATAGTTGCATCCTTCACTAACATATGATGAAGGGTAAAGAGGTTTGGAACTTTTGTTGTCTCTGTTTCTCTAGAAAATAGCGATTTTATAGTGGTTAATCCACCAATTTAGGGAATATTATGAAGTTTTACAAAATTAATTGACAAAAAAATTCAAAAGATGCCAATGTATCATGAAAGAGAGTTTAATACACATTAATACAAATGTAGAATGTGTTTAGAAAATTTAAAACAACACTAAAGATCATAGACTTCAGTATATAGAGTATTTACCGAAAAATTCAATATTTTCGTAGGGACACATAGATTTTGGAAAAATTTCAAAAATATGAAAATACTGTTTTAATGCATAGTTGCATCTTTCACTAAGATATGATGAAGGTCAAAGAGGTTTGAAACCCTTGTTGTCTCCGTTTTTCTAGAGATTAACGAATTTATAGTGGTTAGTTCACTAATTTAGGGAGTATTATTAAAGAGAGTTTAATATACATTAATACAAATGTAGAATGTGTTTATAAAATTTAAAACAACATTAAAGTTCATAGACTTCAGTATATAGAGTATTTACCTAAAAATTTAATATTTTCGTAGGGGTGTTAACACATAGATTTTGTAAAAATTTCAAAAATATGAAAATACTGTTTTAAGCCATAGTTACATCCTTCACTAACATATGATGAAGGTCAAAGAGGTTTGGAACTTTTGTTGTCTCCGTTTTTCAAGAGAATAGAGATTTTATAGTGGTTAGTTCACCTATTTAGGGAATATTATGAAGTTTTACAAAATTAATTGACAAAAATTAAAACGATGCTCATGCATCATGAAAGAGAGTTTAATATACACTAATACAAATATAGAATGTGTTTAGAAAATTTAAAACAACACTAAAGATCATAGACTTCAGTATATAGAGTATTTACCGAAAAATTCAATATTTTCGTAGGGTTAACACATAGATTTTGAAAAAAATTAAAAAATATGAAAATTTTGTTTTAATGCATAGTTGCATCCTTCACTAACATATTATGAAGGTCAAAGAGGTTTGGAACTTTTGTTGTCTCCGTTTCTCTAGAAAATAGCGATTTTATAGTGGTTAATCCACCAATTTATGGAGTATTATGAAGTTTTACAAAATTAATGGACAAAAAATTCAAACGATACCCATGTATCATGAAAGTGAGTTTAATATACATTAATACTAATGTAAAATGTGCTTAGAGAATTTAAAACAACACTAAAGATCATAGGCTTCAGTATATAAAGTATTTACCGAAACATTCAATATTTTCAAAGGGGTTAACACATAGATTTTGAAAAAAATTCAAAAAAATGAAAATTCTGTTTTAATGCATAGTTGCATCCATCACTAACATATTATGAAGTTAAAAGAGGTTTGGAACTTTTGTTGTCTCCGGTTTTCTAGAGAATAGCGATTTTATATTGGTTAGTTCACCAATTTAGGGAATATTTTAAAGTTTACAGAATTAATTGACAAAAAATTATAACGATACCAATGTTTCATGAAAGAGAGTTTAATACATATTAATACAAATTTAGAATGTGTTTAGAAAATTTAAAACAACACTAAAGATCATAGACTTAAGTATATAGAGTATTTACCGAAAATTTAATATTTTCGTAGGGGGTTAACTCATAGATTTTGAGAAAAATTAAAAAAATATTAAAATTTTGTTTTAACACACAGTTGCATCCTTCACTAACATATGATGAAGGTCAAAGAGGTTTGTAATTTTTGTTGTCTCTGTTTTTCTAGAAAATAGTGATTTTATAGTGATTAATCCATCAATTTAGGGAGTATTACGAAACTTTACTAAATTAATTAAACAAAAAAAATAATCATGAAAGAGAGTTTAATACATATTTATACAAATGTAGAATGTGTTTAGAAAATTTAAAACAACACTAAAGATCATAGACTTAAGTATATAGAGTATTAACCGAAAATTTAATATTTTCGTAGGGATTAACTCATAGATTTTGAGAAAAATTAAAAAAATATTAAAATTTTGTTTTAACACAGAGTTACATCCTTCACTAATATATGATGAAGGTCAAAGAGGTTTGTAACTTTTGTTGTCTCTGTTTTTCTAGAAAATAGTGATTTTATAGTGATTAATCCATCAATTTAGGGAGTATTACGAAACTTTACTAAATTAATTAAACAAAAAAAATAAAACGATGCTCATGCATCATGAAAGTGAGTTTAATATACATTAATACAAATGTAGAATGTGTTTAGAAAATTTAAAACAACACTAAAGATCATAGACTTCAGTATATAGAGTATTTACCGAAAATTTCAATATTTTCGTTGGGGTTAACACGTAGATTTTGAAAAAAATACAAAAGTATGAAAATTCTGTTTTAATGCATAGTTGCATCATTCACTAACATATGATGAAGGGTAAAGAGGTTTGGAACTTTTGTTGTCTCCGTTTCTCTAGAAAATAGCGATTTTATAGTGGTTAATCCACCAATTTAGGGAATATTATGAAGTTTTACAAAATTAATTGACAAAAAAATTCAAAAGATGCCAATGTATCATGAAAGAGAGTTTAATACACATTAATACAAATGTAGAATGTGTTTAGAAAATTTAAAACAACACTAAAGATCATAGACTTCAGTATATAGAGTATTTACCGAAAAATTCAATATTTTCGTAGGGACACATAGATTTTGGAAAAATTTCAAAAATATGAAAATACTGTTTTAATGCATAGTTGCATCTTTCACTAAGATATGATGAAGGTCAAAGAGGTTTGAAACCCTTGTTGTCTCCGTTTTTCTAGAGATTAACGAATTTATAGTGGTTAGTTCACTAATTTAGGGAGTATTATGAAGTTTTACTAAATTAATTGACAAAAAATTAAAACGATGCTCATGCATCATGAAAGAGTGTTTAATATACATTAATACAAATGTAGAATGTGTTTATAGAATTTAAAACAACACTTAAGATCATAGACTTCAGTATATAGAGTATTTACCGAAAAATTCAATATTTTCGTAGGGGACACATAGATTTTGAAAAAAATTTAAAAAATATGAAAATTTTGTTTTAATGCATAGTTGCATACTTCACTAACATATTATGAAGGTCAAAGAGGTTTGGAACTTTTGTTGTCTCCGTTTCTCTAGAAAATAGCAATTTTATAGTGGTTAATCCACCAATTTAGTGAGTATTATGAAGTTTTACAAAATTAATTGACAAAAAATTCAAACGATGCTCATGTATCATGAAAGAGAGTTTAATATACATTAATACAAATGTATAATGTGTTTAGAAAATTTAAAACAACACTAAAGATCATAGACTTCAATATATAGAGTATTTACCGAAAAATTCAATATTTTCGTACGGGTGTTAACACATAGATTTTGAAATTTTTTCAAAAATATGAAAATACTGTTTTAATGCATAGTTGCATCCTTCACTAACATATGATGAAGGTCAAAGAGGTTTGAAACTTTTGTTGTCTCCGTTTTTCAAGAGAATAGCGATTTTATAGTGGTTAGTTCACCTATTTAGGGAATATTATGAAGTTTTACAAAATTAATTGACAAAAAATTAAAACAATACTCATGCATCATGAAAGAGAGTTTAATATACACTAATACAAATATAGAATGTGTTTAGAAAATTTAAAACAACACTAAAGATCATAGACTTCAATATATAGAGTATTTACCGAAAATTCAATATTTTCGTAGGGGTTAACACATAGATTTTGAAAAAAATTAAAAAATATGAAAATTTTGTTTTAATGAATAGTTGCATCCTTCATTAACATATTATGAAGGTCAAAGAGGTTTGGTAATTTTGTTGTCTCCGTTTCTCTAGAAAATAGCGATTTTATAGTGGTTAATCCACCAATTTAGGGAGTATTATGAAGTTTTACAAAATTAATGGACAAAAAATTCAAACGATACCCATGTATCATGAAAGTGAGTTTAATATACATTAATACTAATGTAAAATGTGCTTAGAGAATTTAAAACAACACTAAAGATCATAGGCTTCAGTATATAAAGTATTTACCGAAAAATTCAATATTTTCAAAGGGGTTTAGGTTAACACATAGATTTTGAAAAAAATTCAAAAATATGAAAATACTGTTTTAATGCATAGTTGCATCCTTCACTAACATATTATGAAGGTCAAAGAGGTTTGGAACTTTTGTTGTCTCCGTTTTTCTAGAGAATAGCGATTTTATAGTGGTTAGTTCACCAATTTAGGGAATATTATAAAGTTTACAGAATTAATTGACAAAAAATTAAAACGATACCAATGTATTATGAAAGAGAGTTTAATACACATTAATACAAATGTTGAATGTGTTTAGAAAATTTAAAACAACATTAAAGATCATAGACTTAAGTATATAGAGTATTTACGAAAAATTCAATATTTTCATAGGGGTTAACTCAAAGATTTTGAGAAAAATTAAAAAATATTAAAATTTTGTTTTAACACACAGTTGCATCCTTCACTAACATATGATGAAGGTCAAAGAGGTTTGGAACCTTTTGTTGTCTCCGTTTTTCAAGAGAATAGCGATTTTACAGTGGTTAGTTCACCTATTTAGGGAGTATTATGAAGTTTTAACAAATTAATTGACAAAAAATTAAAACGATACTCATGTATCATGAAAGAGAGTTTAATATACATTAATACAAATGTAGAATGTGTTTAGAAAATTTAAAACAACACTAAAGATCATAGACTTCAGTATATAGAGTATTTACCAAAAAAAATCAATATTTTCGTAGGGACACATAGATTTTGGAAAAATTTCAATAATATGAAAATACTGTTTTAATGCATAGTTGCATCATTCACTAACATATGATGAAGGTCAAAGAGGTTTGAAACTTTTGTTGTCTCCGTTTTTCTAGAGAATAGCGATTTTATAGTGGTTAGTTCACCAATTTAGGGAGTATTATGAAGTTTTACTAAATTAATTGACAAAAAATTAAAACGATGCTCATGTATCATGAAAGAGAGTTTAATATACATTAATACAAATATAGAATGTGTTTAGAAAATTTAAAACAACACTAAAGATCATAGACTTCAGTATATAGAGTATTTACCGAAAAATTCAATATTTTCGTAGGGGTTGTTAACTCATAGATTTTGAAAAAATTAAAAAATATGAAAATTTTGTTTTAATGCATAGTTGCATCCTTCACTAACATATTATGAAGGTCAAAGAGGTTTGGAACTTTTGTTGTCTCCGTTTCTCTAGGAAATAGCGATTTTATAGTGGTTAATCCACCAATTTAGGGAGTATTATGAAGTTTACAAAATTAATTGACAAAAAAATTAAACGATGCTCATGTATCATGAAAGAGAGTTTAATATACATTAATACAAATGTAGAATGTGTTTAGAAAATTTAAAACAACACTAAAGATCATAGACTTCAGTATATAGAGTATTTACCGAAAAATTTAATATTTTCGTAGGGGGTTAACACATAGATTTTGAAAAAATTTCAAAAATATGAAAATACTGTTTTAAGCCATAGTTGCATCCTTCACTAACATATGATGAAGGTCAAAGAGGTTTGGAACTTTTGTTGTCTCCGTTTTTCTAGAGAATAGAGATTTTATAGTGGTTAGTTCACCAATTTAGGGAATATTATGAAGTTTACAAAATTAATTGACAAAAAATTAAAACGATGCTCATGCATCATGAAAGAGAGTTTAATATACACTAATACAAATATAGAATGTGTTTAGAAAATTTAAAACAACACTAAAGATCATAGACTTCAGTATATAGAGTATTTACCGAAAAATTCAATATTTTCGTAGGGGTTAACACATAGATTTTGAAAAAAATTAAAAAATATGAAAATTTTGTTTTAATGCATAGTTGCATCCTTCACTAACATATTATGAAGGTCAAAGAGGTTTGGAACTTTTGTTGTCTCCGTTTCTCTAGAAAATAGCGATTTTATAGTGGTTAATCCACCAATTTATGGAGTATTATGAAGTTTTACAAAATTAATGGACAAAAAATTCAAACGATACCCATGTATCATGAAAGTGAGTTTAATATACATTAATACTAATGTAAAATGTGCTTAGAGAATTTAAAACTACACTAAAGATCATAGGCTTCAGTATATAAGGTATTTACCGAAAAATTCAATATTTTCAAAGGGGTTGTTAACACATAGATTTTGAAAAAAATTCAAAAAAATGAAAATTATGTTTTATGCATAGTTGCATCCATCACTAACATATTATAAAGGTCAAAGAGGTTTGGAACTTTTGTTGTCTCCGTTTGTCTAGAGAATAACGATTTTATAGTGGTTAGTTCACCAATTTAGGGAATATTATAAAGTTTACAGAATTAATTGACAAAAAATTATAACGATACCAATGTTTCATGAAAGAGAGTTTAATACATATTAATACAAATGTAGAATGTGTTTAGAAAATTTAAAACAACAATAAATATCATAGACTTAAGTATATAGAGTATTTACCGAAAATTTAATATTTTCGTAGGGTACTCATAGATTTTGAGAAAAATTAAAAAAATATTAAAATTTTGTTTTAACACACAGTTGCATCCTTCACTAACATATGATGAAGGTCAAAGAGGTTTGTAACTTTTGTTGTCTCTGTTTTTCTAGAAAATAGTGATTTTATAGTGATTAATCCATCAATTTAGGGAGTATTACGAAACTTTACTAAATTAATTAAACAAAAAAAATAAAACGATGCTCATGCATCATGAAAGAGAGTTTAATATACATTAATACAAATATAGAATGTGTTTAGTAAATTTAAAACAACACTAAAGATCATAGACTTCAGTATATAGAGTATTTACCGAAAACTTCAATATTTTCGTTGGGGTTAACACGTAGATTTTGAAAAAAATTCAAAAATATGAAAATTCTGTTTTAATGCATAGTTGCATCCTTCACTAACATATGATGAAGGGTAAAGAGGTTTGGAACTTTTGTTGTCTCCGTTTCTCTTGAAAATAGCGATTTTATAGTGGTTAATCCACCAATTTAGGGAATATTATGATGTTTTACAAAATTAATTGACAAAGAAATTCAAAAGATGCCAATGTATCATGAAAGAGAGTTTAATACACATTAATACAAATGTAGAATGTGTTTAGAAAATTTAAAACAACACTAAAGACCATAGACTTCAGTATATAGAGTATTTACCGAAAAATTCAATATTTTCGTAGGGACACATAGATTTTGGAAAAAATTTCAAAAATATGAAAATACTGTTTTAATGCATAGTTGCATCTTCACTAACATATGATGAAGGTCAAAGAGGTTTGAAACTTTTGTTGTCTCCGTTTTTCTAGAGAATAGCGAATTTATAGTGGTTAGTTCACCAATTTAGGGAGTATTATGAAGTTTTACTAAATTAATTGACAAAAAATTAAAACGATGCTCATGCATCATGAAAGAGAGTTTAATATACATTAATACAAATGTAGAATGTGTTTAGAAAATTTAAAACAACACTAAAGATCATAGACTTCAGTATATTGAGTATTTACCGAAAAATTCAATATTTTCGTAGGGGACACATAGATTTTGAAAAAAATTAAAAAATACGAAAATTTTGTTTTAATGCATAGTTGCATACTTCACTAACATATTATGAAGGTCAAAGAGGTTTGGAACTTTTGTTGTCTCCGTTTCTCTAGAAAATAGCAATTTTATAGTGGTTAATCCACCAATTTAGTGAGTATTATGAAGTTTTATAAAATTAATTGACAAAAAATTCAAACGATGCTCATGTATCATGAAAGAGAGTTTAATATACATTAATACAAATGTATAATGTGTTTAGAAAATTTAAAACAACACTAAAGATCATAGACTTCAGTATATAGAGTATTTACCGAAAAAATCAATATTTTCGTAGGGGTTAACACATAGATTTTGAAAAAAATTCAAAAATATGAAAATACTGTTTTAATGCATAGTTGCATCCTTCACTAACATATGATGAAGGTCAAAGAGGTTTGGAACTTTTGTTGTCTCCGTTTTTCTAGAAATAGCGATTTTATAGTGGTTAGTTCACCAATTTAGGGAGTATTATGAAGTTTTACAAATTAATTGACAAAAAAATAAAACGATACTCATGCATCATGAAAGAGAGTTTAATATACATTAATACAAATGTAGAATGTGTTTAGAAAATTTAAAACAACACTAAAGATCATAGACTTCGATATATAGAGTATTTAACGAAAAATTCAATATTTTCGTAGGGGTTAACACATAGATTTTGAAAAAAATTACAAAAATATGAAAATTTTGTTTTAATGCATAGTTGCATCCTTCATTAACATATTATGAAGGTCAAAGAGGTTTGGTAATTTTTTTGTCTCCGTTTCTCTAGAAAATAGCGATTTTATAGTGGTTAATCCACCAATTTAGGGAGTATTATGAAGTTTTACAAATTAATGGACAAAAAATTCAAACGATACCCATGTATCATGAAAGTGAGTTTAATATACATTAATACTAATGTAAAATGTGCTTAGAGAAATTTAAAACAACACTAAAGATCATAGGCTTCAGTATATAAAGTATTTACCGAAAAATTCAATATTTTCGTAGGGGTTAACACATAGATTTTGAAAAAAAATTCAAAAAAATGAAAATTCTGTTTTAATGCATAGTTGCATCCTTCACTAACATATTATGAAGGTCAAAGAGGTGTGGAACTTTTGTTGTCTCCGTTTTTCTAGAGAATAGCGATTTTATAGTGGTTAGTTCACCAATTTAGGGAATATTATAAAGTTTACAGAATTAATTGACAAAAAAATTAAAACGATACCAATGTATTATGAAAGAGAGTTTAATACACATTAATACAAATGTAGAATGTGTTTAGAAAATTTAAAACAACACTAAAGATCATAGACTTAAGTATATAGAGTATTTACGAAAAATTCAATATTTTCGTAGGGGTTAACTCATAGATTTTGAGAAAAATTAAAAAATATTAAAATTTGTTTTAACACACAGTTGCATCCTTCACTAACATATGATGAAGGTCAAAGAGGTTTGGAACTTTTGTTGTCTCCGTTTTTCTAGAGAATAGCGATTTTATAGTGGTTAGTTCACCAATTTAGGGAGTATTATGAAGTTTTACTAAATTAATTGACAAAAAATTAAAAGGATACTCATGTATCATGAAAGAGAGTTTAATATACATTAATACAAATGTAGAATGTGTTTAGAAAATTTAAAACAACACTAAAGATCATAGACTTCAGTATATAGAGTATTTACCGGAAAAATCAATATTTTCGTAGGGACACATAGATTTGGGAAAAATTTCAAAAATATGAAAATACTGTTTTAATGCATAGTTGCATCATTCACTAACATATGATGAAGGTCAAAGAGGTTTGGAACTTTTGTTGTCTCCGTTTTTCTAGAGAATAGCGATTTTATAGTGGTTAGTTCACTAATTTAGGGAGTATTATGAAGTTTTACTAAATTAATTGACAAAAAATTAAAACGATGCTCATGCATCATGAAAGAGAGTTTAATATACATTAATACAAATGTAGAATGTGTTTAGAAAATTTAAAACAAGACTAAAGATCATAGACTTCAGTATATAGAGTATTTACCGAAAAATTCAATATTTTCGTAGGGGTTACACATAGATTTTGAAAAAAATTAAAAAATATGAAAATTTTGTTTTAATGCATAGTTGCATCCTTCACTAACATATTATGAAGGTCAAAGAGGTTTGGGACTTTTGTTGTCTCCGTTTCTCTAGGAAATAGCGATTTTATAGTGGTTAATCCACCAATTTAGGGAGTATTATGAAGTTTTACAAAATTAATTGACAAAAAAATCAAACGATGCTCATGTATCATGAAAGAGAGTTTAATATACATTAATACAAATGTAGAATGTGTTTAGAAAATTTAAAACAACACTAAAGATCATAGACTTCAGTATATAGAGTATTTACCGAAAAATTCAATATTTTCGTAGGGGTTAACACATAGATTTTGAAAAATTTCAAAAATATGAAAATTTGTTTTAAGCATAGTTGCATCCTTCACTAACATATGATGAAGGTCAAAGAGGTTTGGAACTTTTGTTGTCTCCGTTTTTCTAGAAAATAGCGATTTTATAGTGGTTAGTTCACCAATTTAGGGAATATTATGAAGTTTTACAAAATTAATTGACAAAAAATTAAAACGATGCTCATGCATCATGAAAGAGAGTTTAATATACATTAATACAAATGTAGAATGTGTTTAGAAAATTTAAAACAACACTAAAGATCATAGACTTCAGTATATAGAGTATTTACCGAAAAATTCAATATTTTCGTAGGGGTTACACATAGATCTTGAAAAAAATTAAAAAATATGAAAATTTGTTTTAATGCATAGTTGCATCCTTCACTAACATATTATGAAGGTCAAAGAGGTTTGGAACTTTTGTTGTCTCCGTTTCTCTAGAAAATAGCGATTTTATAGTGGTTAATCCACCAATTTAGGGAGTATTATGAAGTTTTACAAAATTAATGGACAAAAAATTCAAACGATACCCATGTATCATGAAAGTGAGTTTAATATACATTAATACTAATGTAAAATGTGCTTAGAAATTTAAAACAACACTAAAGATCATAGGCTTCAGTATATAAGTATTTACCGAAAAATTCAATATTTTCGTAGGGGTTAACACATAGATTTTGAAAAAAATTCAAAAAAATGAAAATTCTGTTTTAATGCATAGTTGCATCATTCACTAACATATTATGAAGGTCAAAGAGGTTTGGAACTTTTGTTGTCTCCGTTTTTCTAGAGAATAGCGATTTTATAGTGGTTAGTTCACCAATTTAGGGAATATTATAAAGTTTACAGAATTAATTGACAAAAAATTAAAACGATACCAATGTATCATGAAAGAGAGTTTAATACACACTAATACAAATGTAGAATGTGTTTAGAAAATTTAAAACAACACTAAAGATCATAGACTTAAGTATATAGAGTATTTACGAAAACTTCAATATTTTCGTAGGGGTTAACTCATAGATTTTGAGAAAAATTAAAAAATATTAAAATTTTGTTTTAACATACAGTTGCATCATTCACTAACATATGATGAAGGTCAAAGAGGTTTGAAACTTTTGATGTCTCCGTTTTTCTAGAAAATAGTGATTTTATAGTGATTAATCCACCAATTTAGGGAGTATTACGAAACTTTACTAAATTAATTGACAAAAAAAATAAAACGATGCTCATGCATCATGAAAGAGAGTTTAATATACATTAATACAAATGTAGAATGTGTTTTGAAAATTTAAAACAACACTAAAGATCATAGACTTCAGTATATAGAGTATTTACCGAAAACTTCAATATTTTCGTAGGGGTTAACACATAGATTTTGAAAAAAATTCAAAAATATGAAAATTATGTTTTAATGCATAGTTGCATCATTCACTAACATATGATGAAGGGCAAAGAGGTTTGGAACTTTTGCTGTCTATGTTTCTCTAGAAAATAGCGATTTTATTGTGGTTAATCCACCAATTTAGGGAGTATTATGAAGTTTTACTAAATTAATGGACAAAAAATTCAAACGATACCCGTGTATCATGAAAGTGAGTTTAATATAAATTAATACAAATGTAGAATGTGTTTAGAAAATTTAAAACAACACTAAAGATCATAGACTTAAGTATATAGAGTATTTACGAAAACTTCAATATTTTCGTAGGGGTTAACTCATAGATTTTGAGAAAAATTAAAAAATATTAAAATTTTGTTTTAACACACAGTTGCATCATTCACTAACATATGATGAAGGTCAAAGAGGTTTGGAACTTTTGTTGTCTCCGTTTTTCTAGAAAATAGTGATTTATAGTGATTAATCCACCAATTTAGGGAGTATTACGAAACTTTACTAAATTAATTGACAAAAAAAATAAAACGATGCTCATGCATCATGAAAGAGAGTTTAATATACATTAATACAAATCTATAATGTGTTTAGAAAATTTAAAACAACACTAAAGATCATAGACTTCAGTATATAGAGTATTTACCGAAAACTTCAATATTTTCGTAGGGGTTAACACATAGATTTTGAAAAAAATTTAAAAATATGAAAATTTTGTTTTAATGCATATTTGCATCATTCACTAACATATGATGAAGGGCAAAGAGGTTTGGAACTTTTGTTGTCTCCGTTTCTCTAGAAAATAGCGATTTTATAGTGGTTAATCCACCAATTTAGGGAGTATTATGAAATTTTACTAAATTAATAGACAAAAAATTCAAACGATACCCGTGTATCATGAAAGTGAGTTTAATATACATTAATACAAAGTAGAATGTGTTTAGAAAATTTAAAACAACACTAAATATCATAGATTTCAGTATATAGAGTATTTACCGAAAAATTCAATATTTTCGTAGGGGGGTTAACACATAGATTTTGAAAAAAATTTAAAAATATGAAAATTTTGTTTTAATGCATAGTTGCATCCTTCACTAACATATTATGAAGGTCCAAGAGGTTTGGAACTTTTATTGTCTCCGTTTTTCTAGAGAATAGCGATTTTATAGTGGTTAGTTCACCAATTTAGGGAATATTATGAAGTTTACAGAATTAATTGATAAAAAAATAAAACGATACCAATGTATCATGAAAGAGAGTTTAATACATATTAATACAAATGTAGAATGTGTTTAGAAAATTAAAACAACACTAAAGATCATAGACTTAAGTATATAGAGTATTTACCGAAAAATTCAATATTTTCGTAGGGGTTAACACATAGATTTTGAAAAAAAATCAAAAAAATGAAAATTCTGTTTTAATGCATAGTTGCATCCTTCACTAACATATTATTAAGGTCCAAGAGGTTTGGAACTTTTGTTGTCTCCGTTTTTCTAGAGAATAGCGATTTTATAGTGGTTAGTTCACCAATTTAGGGAATATTATAAAGTTTACAGAATTAATTGACAAAAAATTAAAACGATACCAATGTATCATGAAAGAGAGTTTAATACACACTAATACAAATGTAGAATGTGTTTAGAAAATTTAAAACAACACTAAAGATCATAGACTTAAGTATATAGAGTATTTACGAAAAATTCAATATTTTCGTAGGGGTTAACTCATAGATTTTGAGAAAAATTAAAAAATATTAAAATTTTGTTTTAACACACAGTTGCATCATTCACTAACATATGATGAAGGTCAAAGAGGTTTGGAACTTTTGTTGTCTCCGTTTTTCTAGAAAATAGTGATTTATAGTGATTAATCCACCAATTTAGGGAGTATTACGAAACTTTACTAAATTAATTGACAAAAAAAATAAAACGATGCTCATGCATCATGAAAGAGAGTTTAATATACATTAATACAAATGTAGAATGTGTTTAGAAAATTTAAAACAACACTAAAGATCATAGACTTCAGTATATAGAGTATTTACCGAAAACTTCAATATTTTCGTAGGGGTTAACACATAGATTTTGAAAAAAATTCAAAAATATGAAAATTATGTTTTAATGCATAGTTGCATCATTCACTAACATATGATGAAGGGCAAAGAGGTTTGGAACTTTTTTGTCTCCGTTTCTCTAGAAAATAGCGATTTTATAGTGGTTAATCCACCAATTTAGGGAGTATTATGAAGTTTTACTAAATTAATGGACAAAAAATTCAAACGATACCCGTGTATCATGAAAGTGAGTTTAATATACATTAATACAAATGTAGAATGTGTTTAGAAAATTTAAAACAACACTAAAGATCATAGGCTTCAGTATATAAAGTATTTACCGAAAAATTCAATATTTTCGTAGGGTTAACACATAGATTTTGAAAAAAATTCAAAAAATGAAAATTCTGTTTTAATGCATAGTTGCATCCTTCACTAACATATTAAAAGGTCAAAGAGGTTTGGAACTTTTGTTGTCTCCGTTTTTCTAGAGAATAGCGATTTTATAGTGGTTAGTTCACCAATTTAGGGAATATTATAAAGTTTACAGAATTAATTGACAAAAAATTAAAACGATACCAATGTATCATGAAAGAGAGTTTAATACACACTAATACAAATGTAGAATGTGTTTAGAAAATTTAAAACAACACTAAAGATCATAGACTTAAGTATATAGAGTATTTACGAAAAATTCAATATTTTCGTAGGGGTTAACTCATAGATTTTGAGAAAAATTAAAAAATATTAAAATTTTGTTTTAACACACAGTTGCATCATTCACTAACATATGATGAAGGTCAAAGAGGTTTGGAACTTTTGTTGTCTCCGTTTTTCTAGAGAATAGTGATTAATCCACCAATTTAGGGAGTATTACGAAACTTTACTAAATTAATTGACAAAAAAAATAAAACGATGCTCATGCATCGTGAAAGAGAGTTTAATATACATTAATACAAATCTATAATGTATTTAGAAAATTTAAAACAACACTAAAGATCATAGACTTCAGTATATAGAGTATTTACCGAAAACTTCAATATTTTCGTAGGGGTTAACACATAGATTTTGAAAAAAATTTAAAAATATGAAAATTTTGTTTTAATGCATATTTGCATCATTCACTAACATATGATGAAGGGCAAAGAGGTTTGGAACTTTTGTTGTCTCCGTTTCTCTAGAAAATAGCGATTTTATAGTGGTTAATCCACCAATTTAGGGAGTATTATGAAGTTTTACTAAATTAATAGACAAAAAATTCAAACGATACCCGTGTATCATGAAAGTGAGTTTAATATACATTAATACAAAAGTAGAATGTGTTTAGAAAATTTAAAACAACACTAAAGATCATAGACTTCAGTATATAGAGTATTTACCGAAAAATTCAATATTTTCGTAGGGGGTTAACACATAGATTTTGAAAAAAATTTAAAAATATGAAAATTTTGTTTTAATGCATAGTTGCATCCTTCACTAACATATTATGAAGGTCCAAGAGGTTTGGAACTTTTATTGTCTCCGTTTTTCTAGAGAATAGCGATTTTATAGTGGTTAGTTCACCAATTTAGGGAATATTATGAAGTTTACAGAATTAATTGATAAAAAAATAAAACGATACCAATGTATCATGAAAGAGAGTTTAATACATATTAATACAAATGTAGAATGTGTTTAGAAAAATTAAAACAACACTAAAGATCATAGACTTAAGTATATAGAGTATTTACCGAAAAATTCAATATTTTCGTAGGGGTTAACACATAGATTTTGAAAAAAAATCAAAAAAATGAAAATTCTGTTTTAATGCATAGTTGCATCCTTCACTAACATATTATTAAGGTCCAAGAGGTTTGGAACTTTTGTTGTCTCCGTTTTTCTAGAGAATAGCGATTTTATAGTGGTTAGTTCACCAATTTAGGGAATATTATAAAGTTTACAGAATTAATTGACAAAAAATTAAAACGATACCAATGTATCATGAAAGAGAGTTTAATACACACTAATACAAATGTAGAATGTATTTAGAAAATTTAAAACAACACTAAAGATCATAGACTTAAGTATATAGAGTATTTACGAAAAATTCAATATTTTCGTAGGGGGTTAACTCATAGATTTTGAGAAAAATTAAAAAATTATTAAAATTTTGTTTTAACACACAGTTGCATCATTCACTAACATATGATGAAGGTCAAAGAGGTTTGGAACTTTTGTTGTCTCTGTTTTTCTAGAAAATAGTGATTTATAGTGATTAATCCACCAATTTAGGGAGTATTACGAAACTTTACTAAATTAATTGACAAAAAAAATAAAACGATGCTCATGCATCATGAAAGAGAGTTTAATATACATTAATACAAATGTAGAATGTGTTTAGAAAATTTAAAACAACACTAAAGATCATAGACTTCAGTATATAGAGTATTTACCGAAAACTTCAATATTTTCGTAGGGGGTTAACACATAGATTTTGAAAAAAATTCAAAAATATGAAAATTATGTTTTAATGCATAGTTGCATCATTCACTAACATATGATGAAAGGAAAAGAGGTTTGGAACTTTTTTTGTCTCCGTTTCTCTAGAAAATAGCGATTTTCAAGTGGTTAATTCACCAATTTAGGGAGTATTATGAAGTTTTACTAAATTAATGGACAAAAAATTCAAACGATACCCGTGTATCATGAAAGTGAGTTTAATATACATTAATACTAATGTAAAATGTGCTTAGAGAATTTAAAACAACACTAAAGATCATAGGCTTCAGTATATAAAGTATTTACCGAAAAATTCAATATTTTCGTAGGGCACATAGATTTTGAAAAAAATTCAAAAAAATGAAAATTCTGTTTTAATGCATAGTTGCATCCTTCACTAACATATAAAAAGGTCAAAGAGGTTTGGAACTTTTATTGTCTCCGTTTTTCTAGAGAATAGCGATTTTATAGTGGTTAGTTCACCAATTTAGGGAATATTATAAAGTTTACAGAATTAATTGACAAAAAATTAAAAAATACCAATGTATCATGAAAGAGAGTTTAATACACACTAATACAAATGTAGAATGTGTTTAGAAAATTTAAAACAACACTAAAGATCATAGACTTAGTATATAGAGTATTTACGAAAAATTCAATATTTTCGTAGGGGTTAACTCATAGATTTTGAGAAAAATTAAAAATATTAAAATTTTGTTTTAACACACAGTTGCATCATTCACTAACATATGATGAAGGTCAAAGAGGTTTGGAACTTTTGTTGTCTCCGTTTTTCTAGAAAATAGTGATTTTATAGTGATTAATCCACCAATTTAGGGAGTATTACGAAACTTTACTAAATTAATTGACAAAAAAGTAAAACGATGCTCATGCATCATGAAAGAGAGTTTAATATACATTAATACAAATTTAGAATGTGTTTAGAAAATTTAAAACAACACTAAAGATCATAAACTTCAGTATATAGAGTATTTACCGAAAACTTCAATATTTTCGTAGGGGTTAACACATAGATTTTGAAAAAAATTTAAAAATATGAAAATTTGTTTTAATGCATATTTGCATCATTCACTAACATATGATGAAGGGCAAAGAGGTTTGGAACTTTTGTTGTCTCCGTTTCTCTAGAAAATAGCGATTTTATAGTGGTTAATCCACCAATTTAGGGAGTATTATGAAGTTTTACTAAATTAATAGACAAAAAATTCAAACGATACCCGTGTATCATGAAAGTGAGTTTAATATACATTAATACAAATGTAGAATGTGTTTAGAAAATTTAAAACAACACTAAAGATCATAGATTTCAGTATATAGAGTATTTACCGAAAAATTCAATATTTTCGTAGGGGTTAACACATAGATTTTGAAAAAAATTTAAAAATATGAAAATTTTGTTTTAATGCATAGTTGCATCCTTCACTAACATATTATTAAGGTCCAAGAGGTTTGGAACTTTTATTGTCTCCGTTTTTCTAGAGAATAGCGATTTTATAGTGGTTAGTTCACCAATTTAGGGAATATTATGAAGTTTACAGAATTAATTGATAAAAAAATAAAACGATACCAATGTATCATGAAAGAGAGTTTAATACATATTAATACAAATGTAGAATGTGTTTAGAAAAATTAAAACAACACTAAAGATCATAGACTTAAGTATATAGAGTATTTACCGAAAAATTCAATATTTTCGTAGGGGTTAACACATAGATTTTGAAAAAAAATCAAAAAAATGAAAATTCTGTTTTAATGCATAGTTGCATCCTTCACTAACATATTATTAAGGTCCAAGAGGTTTGGAACTTTTGTTGTCTCCGTTTTTCTAGAGAATAGCGATTTTATAGTGGTTAGTTCACCAATTTAGGGAATATTATAAAGTTTACAGAATTAATTGACAAAAAATTAAAACGATACCAATGTATCATGAAAGAGAGTTTAATACACACTAATACAAATGTAGAATGTATTTAGAAAATTTAAAACAACACTAAAGATCATAGACTTAAGTATATAGAGTATTTACGAAAAATTCAATATTTTCGTAGGGGGTTAACTCATAGATTTTGAGAAAAATTAAAAAATTATTAAAATTTTGTTTTAACACACAGTTGCATCATTCACTAACATATGATGAAGGTCAAAGAGGTTTGGAACTTTGTTGTCTCCGTTTTTCTAGAAAATAGTGATTTATAGTGATTAATCCACCAATTTAGGGAGTATTACGAAACTTTACTAAATTAATTGACAAAAAAATAAAACGATGCTCATGCATCATGAAAGAGAGTTTAATATACATTAATACAAATGTAGAATGTGTTTAGAAAATTTAAAACAACACTAAAGATCATAGACTTCAGTATATAGAGTATTTACCGAAAACTTCAATATTTTCGTAGGGGGTTAACACATAGATTTTGAAAAAAATTCAAAAATATGAAAATTATGTTTTAATGCATAGTTGCATCATTCACTAACATATGATGAAAGGAAAAGAGGTTTGGAACTTTTTTTGTCTCCGTTTCTCTAGAAAATAGCGATTTTCAAGTGGTTAATTCACCAATTTAGGGAGTATTATGAAGTTTTACTAAATTAATGGACAAAAAATTCAAACGATACCCGTGTATCATGAAAGTGAGTTTAATATACATTAATACTAATGTAAAATGTGCTTAGAGAATTTAAAACAACACTAAAGATCATAGGCTTCAGTATATAAAGTATTTACCGAAAAATTCAATATTTTCGTAGGGCACATAGATTTTGAAAAAAATTCAAAAAAATGAAAATTCTGTTTTAATGCATAGTTGCATCCTTCACTAACATATTAAAAAGGTCAAAGAGGTTTGGAACTTTTATTGTCTCCGTTTTTCTAGAGAATAGCGATTTTATAGTGGTTAGTTCACCAATTTAGGGAATATTATAAAGTTTACAGAATTAATTGACAAAAAATTAAAAAATACCAATGTATCATGAAAGAGAGTTTAATACACACTAATACAAATGTAGAATGTGTTTAGAAAATTTAAAACAACACTAAAGATCATAGACTTAGTATATAGAGTATTTACGAAAAATTCAATATTTTCGTAGGGGTTAACTCATAGATTTTGAGAAAAATTAAAAATATTAAAATTTTGTTTTAACACACAGTTGCATCATTCACTAACATATGATGAAGGTCAAAGAGGTTTGGAACTTTTGTTGTCTCCGTTTTTCTAGAAAATAGTGATTTATAGTGATTAATCCACCAATTTAGGGAGTATTACGAAACTTTACTAAATTAATTGACAAAAAAAAGTAAAACGATGTTCATGCATCATGAAAGAGAGTTTAATATACATTAATACAAATTTAGAATGTGTTTAGAAAATTTAAAACAACACTAAAGATCATAGACTTCAGTATATAGAGTATTTACCGAAAACTTCAATATTTTCGTAGGGGTTAACACATAGATTTTGAAAAAAATTTAAAAATATGAAAATTTTGTTTTAATGCATATTTGCATCATTCACTAACATATGATGAAGGGCAAAGAGGTTTGGAACTTTTGTTGTCTCCGTTTCTCTAGAAAATAGCGATTTTATAGTGGTTAATCCACCAATTTAGGGAGTATTATGAAGTTTTACTAAATTAATAGACAAAAAATTC
Source organism: Brassica napus (assembly GCF_020379485.1). Taxonomy (NCBI): domain Eukaryota; kingdom Viridiplantae; phylum Streptophyta; class Magnoliopsida; order Brassicales; family Brassicaceae; genus Brassica; species Brassica napus. Next base: position 1,445,188 of record NC_063447.1, read on the forward strand.
AAACGATACCCGTGTATCATGAAAGTGAGTTTAATATACATTAATACAAATGTAGAATGTGTTTAGAAAATTTAAAACAACACTAAAGATCATAGACTTAAGTATATAGAGTATTTACCGAAAAATTCAATATTTTCGTAGGGGTTAACACATAGATTTTGAAAAAAATTTAAAAATATGAAAATTTTGTTTTAATGCATAGTTGCATCCTTCACTAACATATTATAAGGTCAAAGAGGTTTGGAACTTTTATTGTCTCCGTTTTTCTAGAGAATAGCGATTTTATAGTGGTTAGTTCACCAATTTAGGGAATATTATGAAGTTTACAGAATTAATTGATAAAAAAATAAAACGATACCAATGTATCATGAAAGAGAGTTTAATACATATTAATACAAATGTAGAATGTGTTTAGAAAAATTAAAACAACACTAAAGATCATAGACTTAAGTATATAGAGTATTTACCGAAAAATATCGATATTTTCATAGGGGTTAACACATAGATTTTGAAAAAAAAATCAAAAAATGAAAATTCTATTTTAATGCATAGTTGCATCCTTCACTAACATATTATTAAGGTCCAAGAGGTTTGGAACTTTTGTTGTCTCTGTTTTTCTAGAGAATAGCGATTTTATAGTGGTTAGTTCACCAATTTAGGGAATATTATCAAGTTTACAGAATTAATTGACAAAAAATTAAAACGATACCAATGTATCATGAAAGAGAGTTTAATACACACTAATACAAATGTAGAATGTATTTAGAAAATTTAAAACAACACTAAAGATCATAGACTTAAGTATATAGAGTATTTACGAAAAATTCAATATTTTCGTAGGGGGTTAACTCATAGATTTTGAGAAAAATTAAAAAATTATTAAAATTTTGTTTTAACACACAGTTGCATCATTCACTAACATATGATGAAGGTCAAAGAGGTTTGGAACTTTGTTGTCTCTGTTTTTCTAGAAAATAGTGATTTATAGTGATTAATCCACCAATTTAGGGAGTATTACGAAACTTTACTAAATTAATTGACAAAAAAAATAAAACGATGCTCATGCATCATGAAAGAGAGTTTAATATACATTAATACAAATGTAGAATGTGTTTAGAAAATTTAAAACAACACTAAAGATCATAGACTTCAGTATATAGAGTATTTACCGAAAACTTCAATATTTTCGTAGGGGGTTAACACATAGATTTTGAAAAAAATTCAAAAATATGAAAATTATGTTTTAATGCATAGTTGCATCATTCACTAACATATGATGAAAGGAAAAGAGGTTTGGAACTTTTTTGTCTCCGTTTCTCTAGAAAATAGCGATTTTCAAGTGGTTAATTCACCAATTTAGGGAGTATTATGAAGTTTTACTAAATTAATGGACAAAAAATTCAAACGATACCCATGTATCATGAAAGTGAGTTTAATATACATTAATACTAATGTAAAATGTGCTTAGAGAATTTAAAACAACACTAAAGATCATAGGCTTCAGTATATAAAGTATTTACCGAAAAATTCAATATTTTCGTAGGGCACATAGATTTTGAAAAAAATTCAAAAAAATGAAAATTCTGTTTTAATGCATAGTTGCATCCTTCACTAACATATTAAAAAGGTCAAAGAGGTTTGGAACTTTTATTGTCTCCGTTTTTCTAGAGAATAGCGATTTTATAGTGGTTAGTTCACCAATTTAGGGAATATTATAAAGTTTACAGAATTAATTGACAAAAAATTAAAACAATACCAATGTATCATGAAAGAGAGTTTAATACACACTAATACAAATGTAGAATGTGTTTAGAAAATTTAAAACAACACTAAAGATCATAGACTTAGTATATAGAGTATTTACGAAAAATTCAATATTTTCGTAGGGGTTAACTCATAGATTTTGAGAAAAATTAAAAATATTAAAATTTTGTTTTAACACACAGTTGCATCATTCACTAACATATGATGAAGGTCAAAGAGGTTTGGAACTTTTGTTGTCTCCGTTTTTCTAGAAAATAGTGATTTTATAGTGATTAATCCACCAATTTAGGGAGTATTACGAAACTTTACTAAATTAATTGACAAAAAAAAGTAAAACGATGCTCATGCATCATGAAAGAGAGTTTAATATACATTAATACAAATTTAGAATGTGTTTAGAAAATTTAAAACAACACTAAAGATCATAGACTTCAGTATATAGAGTATTTACCGAAAACTTCAATATTTTCGTAGGGTTAACACATAGATTTTGAAAAAAAATCAAAAATATGAAAATTTTGTTTTAATGCATATTTGCATCATTCACTAACATATGATGAAGGGCAAAGAGGTTTGGAACTTTTGTTGTCTCCGTTTCTCTAGAAAATAGCGATTTTATAGTGGTTAATCCACCAATTTAGGGAGTATTATGAAGTTTTACTAAATTAATGGACAAAAAATTCAAACGATACCCGTGTATCATGAAAGTGAGTTTAATATACATTAATACTAATGTAAAATGTGCTTAGAGAATTTAAAACAACACTAAAGATCATAGGCTTCAGTATATAAAGTATTTACCGAAAAATTCAATATTTTCGTAGGGGTTAACACATAGATTTTGAAAAAAATTCAAAAAAATGAAAATTCTGTTTTAATGCATAGTTGCATCCTTCACTAACATATTATGAAGGTCAAAGAGGTTTGGAACTTTTATTGTCTCCGTTTTTCTAGAGAATAGCGATTTTATAGTGGTTAGTTCACCAATTTAGGGAATATTATGAAGTTTACAGAATTAATTGATAAAAAAATAAAACGATACCAATGTATCATGAAATAGAGTTTAATACATATTAATACAAATGTAGAATGTGTTTAGAAAAATTAAAACAACACTAAAGATCATAGACTTAAGTATATAGAGTATTTACCGAAAAATTCAATATTTTCGTAGGGTACACATAGATTTTGAAAAAAAATCAAAAAAATGAAAATTCTGTTTTAATGCATAGTTGCATCCTTCACTAACATATTATTAAGGTCCAAGAGGTTTGGAACTTTTGTTGTCTCCGTTTTTCTAGAGAATAGCGATTTTATAGTGGTTAGTTCACCAATTTAGGGAATATTATAAATTTTACAGAATTAATTGACAAAAAATTAAAACGATACCAATGTATCATGAAAGAGAGTTTAATACACACTAATACAAATGTAGAATGTATTTAGAAAATTTAAAACAACACTAAAGATCATAGACTTAAGTATATAGAGTATTTACGAAAATTCAATATTTTCGTAGGGGGTTAACTCATAGATTTTGAGAAAAATTAAAAAATTATTAAAATTTGTTTTAACACACAGTTGCATCATTCACTAACATATGATGAAGGTCAAAGAGGTTTGGAACTTTTGTTGTCTCCGTTTTTCTAGAAAATAGTGATTTATAGTGATTAATCCACCAATTTAGGGAGTATTACGAAACTTTACTAAATTAATTGACAAAAAAAATAAAACGATGCTCATGCATCATGAAAGAGAGTTTAATATACATTAATACAAATGTAGAATGTGTTTAGAAAATTTAAAACAACACTAAAGATCATAGACTTCAGTATATAGAGTATTTACCGAAAACTTCAATATTTTCGTAGGGGGTTAACACATAGATTTTGAAAAAAAATCAAAAATATGAAAATTATGTTTTAATGCATAGTTGCATCATTCACTAACATATGATGAAGGTCAAAGAGGTTTGGAACTTTTTTTGTCTCCGTTTCTCTAGAAAATAGCGATTTTATAGTGGTTAATCCACCAATTTAGGGAGTATTATGAAGTTTTACTAAATTAATGGACAAAAATTCAAACGATACCCGTGTATCATGAAAGAGAGTTTAATATACATTAATACTAATGTAAAATGTGCTTAGAAATTTAAAACAACACTAAAGATCATAGGCTTCAGTATATAAAGTATTTACCGAAAAATTCAATATTTTCGTAGGGCACATAGATTTTGAAAAAAATTCAAAAAAATGAAAATTTGTTTTAATGCATAGTTGCATCCTTCACTAACATATTGAAAAGGTCAAAGAGGTTTGGAACTTTTATTGTCTCCGTTTTCTAGAGAATAGCGATTTTATAGTGGTTAGTTCACCAATTTAGGGAATATTATAAAGTTTACAGAATTAATTGACAAAAAATTAAAACGATACCAATGTATCATGAAAGAGAGTTTAATACACACTAATACAAATGTAGAATGTGTTTAGAAAATTTAAAACAACACTAAAGATCATAGACTTCAGTATATAGAGTATTTACGAAAAATTCAATATTTTCGTAGGGGTTAACTCATAGATTTTGAGAAAAATTAAAAAATATTAAAAATTTGTTTTAACACACAGTTGCATCATTCACTAACATATGATGAAGGTCAAAGAGGTTTGGAACTTTTGTTGTCTCCGTTTTTCTAGAAAATAGTGATTTATAGTGATTAATCCACCAATTTAGGGAGTATTACGAAACTTTACTAAATTAATTGACAAAAAAAATAAAACGATGCTCATGCATCATGAAAGAGAGTTTAATATACATTAATACAAATGTAGAATGTGTTTAGAAAATTTAAAACAACACTAAAGATCATAGACTTCAGTATATAGAGTATTTACCGAAAACTTCAATATTTTCGTAGGGGTTAACACATAGATTTTGAAAAAAATTTAAAAATATGAAAATTTTGTTTTAATGCATATTTGCATCATTCACTAACATATGATGAAGGGCAAAGAGGTTTGGAACTTTTTTTTGTCTCCGTTTCTCTAGAAAATAGCGATTTTATAGTGGTTAATCCACCAATTTAGGGAGTATTATGAAGTTTTACTAAATTAATGGACAAAAAATTCAAACGATACCCGTGTATCATGAAAGTGAGTTTAATATACATTAATACTAATGTAAAATGTGCTTAGAGAATTTAAAACAACACTAAAGATCATAGGCTTCAGTATATAAAGTATTTACCGAAAAATTCAATATTTTCGTAGGGGTTAACACATAGATTTTGAAAAAAATTCAAAAAAATGAAAATTCTGTTTTAATGCATAGTTGCATCCTTCACTAACATATTAAAAAGGTCAAAGAGGTTTTTGGAACTTTTATTGTCTCCGTTTTTCTAGAGAATAGCGATTTTATAGTGGTTAGTTCACCAATTTAGGGAATATTATAAAGTTTACAGAATTAATTGACAAAAAATTAAAACGATACCAATGTATCATGAAAGAGAGTTTAATACACACTAATACAAATGTAGAATGTGTTTAGAAAATATAAAACAACACTAAAGATCATAGACTTAAGTATATAGAGTATTTACGAAAAATTCAATATTTTCGTAGGGGTTAACTCATAGATTTTGAGAAAAATTAAAAAATATTAAAATTTTGTTTTAACACACAGTTGCATCATTCACTAACATATGATGAAGGTCAAAGAGGTTTGGAACTTTTGTTGTCTCCGTTTTTCTAGAAAATAGTGATTTATAGTGATTAATCCACCAATTTAGGGAGTATTACGAAACTTTACTAAATTAATTGACAAAAAAAATAAAACGATGCTCATGCATCATGAAAGAGAGTTTAATATACATTAATACAAATGTAGAATGTGTTTAGAAAATTTAAAACAACACTAAAGATCATAGACTTCAGTATATAGAGTATTTACCGAAAACTTCAATATTTTCGTAGGGGGTTATTAACACATAGATTTTGAAAAAAAATCAAAAATATTAAAATTTTGTTTTAATGCATAGTTGCATCATTCACTAACATATGATGAAGGGCAAAGAGGTTTGGAACTTTTTTTTGTCTCCGTTTCTCTAGAAAATAGCGATTTTATAGTGGTTAATCCACCAATTTAGGGAGTATTATGAAGTTTTACTAAATTAATGGACAAAAAATTCAAACGATACCCATGTATCATGAAAGTGAGTTTAATATACATTAATACTAATGTAAAATGTGCTTAGAAATTTAAAACAACACTAAAGATCATAGGCTTCAGTATATAAAGTATTTACCGAAAAATTCAATATTTTCGTAGGGCACATAGATTTTGAAAAAAATTCAAAAAATGAAAATTCTGTTTTAATGCATAGTTGCATCCTTCACTAACATATTAAAAAGGTCAAAGAGGTTTTGGAACTTTTATTGTCTCCGTTTTTCTAGAGAATAGCGATTTTATAGTGGTTAGTTCACCAATTTAGGGAATATTATAAAGTTTACAGAATTAATTGACAAAAAATTAAAACGATACCAATGTATCATGAAAGAGAGTTTAATACACACTAATACAAATGTAGAATGTGTTTAGAAAATTTAAAACAACACTAAAGATCATAGACTTAAGTATATAGAGTATTTACGAAAAATTCAATATTTTCGTAGGGGTTAACTCATAGATTTTGAGAAAAATTAAAAAATATTAAAATTTTGTTTTAACACACAGTTGCATCATTCACTAACATATGATGAAGGTCAAAGAGGTTTGGAACTTTTGTTGTCTCCGTTTTTCTAGAAAATAGTGATTTATAGTGATTAATCCACCAATTTAGGGAGTATTACGAAACTTTACTAAATTAATTGACAAAAAAAATAAAACGATGCTCATGCATCATGAAAGAGAGTTTAATATACATTAATACAAATGTAGAATGTGTTTAGAAAATTTAAAACAACACTAAAGATCATAGACTTCAGTATATAGAGTATTTACCGAAAACTTCAATATTTTCGTAGGGGGTTATTAACACATAGATTTTGAAAAAAAATCAAAAATATGAAAATTATGTTTTAATGCATAGTTGCATCATTCACTAACATATGATGAAGGGCAAAGAGGTTTGGAACTTTTTTTTGTCTCCGTTTCTCTAGAAAATAGCGATTTTATAGTGGTTAATCCACCAATTTAGGGAGTATTATGAAGTTTTACTAAATTAATGGACAAAAAATTCAAACGATACCCGTGTATCATGAAAGTGAGTTTAATATACATCAATACTAATGTAAAATGTGCTTAGATAATTTAAAACAACACTAAAGATCATAGGCTTCAGTATATAAAGTATTTACCGAAAAATTCAATATTTTCGTAGGGCACATAGATTTTGAAAAAAATTCAAAAAAATGAAAATTCTGTTTTAATGCATAGTTGCATCCTTCACTAACATATTAAAAAGGTCAAAGAGGTTTTGGAACTTTTATTGTCTCCGTTTTTCTAGAGAATAGCGATTTTATAGTGGTTAGTTCACCAATTTAGGGAATATTATAAAGTTTACAGAATTAATTGACAAAAAATTAAAACGATACCAATGTATCATGAAAGAGAGTTTAATACACACTAATACAAATGTAGAATGTGTTTAGAAAATTTAAAACAACACTAAAGATCATAGACTTAAGTATATAGAGTATTTACGAAAAATTCAATATTTTCGTAGGGGTTAACTCATAGATTTTGAGAAAAATTAAAAAATATTAAAATTTTGTTTTAACACACAGTTGCATCATTCACTAACATATGATGAAGGTCAAAGAGGTTTGGAACTTTTGTTGTCTCCGTTTTTCTAGAAAATAGTGATTTATAGTGATTAATCCACCAATTTAGGGAGTATTACGAAACTTTACTAAATTAATTGACAAAAAAAATAAAACGATGCTCATGCATCGTGAAAGAGAGTTTAATATACATTAATACAAATCTATAATGTGTTTAGAAAATTTAAAACAACACTAAAGATCATAGACTTCAGTATATAGAGTATTTACCGAAAACTTCAATTAACACGTAGATTTTGAAAAAAATTTAAAAATATGAAAATTTTGTTTTAATGCATATTTGCATCATTCACTAACATATGATGAAGGGCAAAGAGGTTTGGAACTTTTGTTGTCTCCGTTTCTCTAGAAAATAGCGATTTTATAGTGGTTAATCCACCAATTTAGGGAGTATTATGAAGTTTTACTAAATTAATAGACAAAAAATTCAAACGATACCCGTGTATCATGAAAGTGAGTTTAATATACATTAATACAAAAGTAGAATGTGTTTAGAAAATTTAAAACAACACTAAATATCATAGATTTCAGTATATAGAGTATTTACCGAAAAATTCAATATTTTCGTAGGGGGTTAACACATAGATTTTGAAAAAAATTTAAAAATATGAAAATTTTGTTTTAATGCATAGTTGCATCCTTCACTAACATATTATTAAGGTCCAAGAGGTTTGGAACTTTTATTGTCTCCGTTTTTCTAGAGAATAGCGATTTTATAGTGGTTAGTTCACCAATTTAGGGAATATTATGAAGTTTACAGAATTAATTGATAAAAAAATAAAACGATACCAATGTATCATGAAAGAGAGTTTAATACATATTAATACAAATGTAGAATGTGTTTAGAAAAATTAAAACAACACTAAAGATCATAGACTTAAGTATATAGAGTATTTACCGAAAAATTCAATATTTTCGTAGGGGTTAACACATAGATTTTGAAAAAAAATCAAAAAAATGAAAATTCTGTTTTAATGCATAGTTGCATCCTTCACTAACATATTATTAAGGTCCAAGAGGTTTGGAACTTTTGTTGTCTCCGTTTTTCTAGAGAATAGCGATTTTATAGTGGTTAGTTCACCAATTTAGGGAATATTATAAAGTTTACAGAATTAATTGACAAAAAATTAAAACGATACCAATGTATCATGAAAGAGAGTTTAATACACACTAATACAAATGTAGAATGTATTTAGAAAATTTAAAACAACACTAAAGATCATAGACTTAAGTATATAGAGTATTTACGAAAAATTCAATATTTTCGTAGGGGGTTAACTCATAGATTTTGAGAAAAATTAAAAAATTATTAAAATTTTGTTTTAACACACAGTTGCATCATTCACTAACATATGATGAAGGTCAAAGAGGTTTGGAACTTCTGTTGTCTCTGTTTTTCTAGAAAATAGTGATTTATAGTGATTAATCCACCAATTTAGGGAGTATTACGAAACTTTACTAAATTAATTGACAAAAAAAATAAAACGATGCTCATGCATCATGAAAGAGAGTTTAATATACATTAATACAAATGTAGAATGTGTTTAGAAAATTTAAAACAACACTAAAGATCATAGACTTCAGTATATAGAGTATTTACCGAAAACTTCAATATTTTCGTAGGGGGTTAACACATAGATTTTGAAAAAAATTCAAAAATATGAAAATTATGTTTTAATGCATAGTTGCATCATTCACTAACATATGATGAAAGGAAAAGAGGTTTGGAACTTTTTTTGTCTCCGTTTCTCTAGAAAATAGCGATTTTCAAGTGGTTAATTCACCAATTTAGGGAGTATTATGAAGTTTTACTAAATTAATGGACAAAAAATTCAAACGATACCCGTGTATCATGAAAGTGAGTTTAATATACATTAATACTAATGTAAAATGTGCTTAGAGAATTTAAAACAACACTAAAGATCATAGGCTTCAGTATATAAAGTATTTACCGAAAAATTCAATATTTTCGTAGGGTTAACACATAGATTTTGAAAAAAATTCAAAAAAATGAAAATTCTGTTTTAATGCATAGTTGCATCCTTCACTAACATATTAAAAAGGTCAAAGAGGTTTGGAACTTTTATTGTCTCCGTTTTTCTAGAGAATAGCGATTTTATAGTGGTTAGTTCACCAATTTAGGGAATATTATAAAGTTTACAGAATTAATTGACAAAAAATTAAAACAATACCAATGTATCATGAAAGAGAGTTTAATACACACTAATACAAATGTAGAATGTGTTTAGAAAATTTAAAACAACACTAAAGATCATAGACTTAATTATATAGAGTATTTACGAAAAATTCAATATTTTCGTAGGGGTTAACTCATAGATTTTGAGAAAAATTAAAAATATTAAAATTTTGTTTTAACACACAGTTGCATCATTCACTAACATATGATGAAGGTCAAAGAGGTGTGGCACTTTTGTTGTCTCCGTTTTTCTAGAAAATAGTGATTTTATAGTGATTAATCCACCAATTTAGGGAGTATTACGAAACTATACTAAATTAATTGACAAAAAAAAGTAAAACGATGCTCATGCATCATGAAAGAGAGTTTAATATACATTAATACAAATTTAGAATGTGTTTAGAAAATTTAAAACAACACTAAAGATCATAGACTTCAGTATATAGAGTATTTACCGAAAACTTCAATATTTTCGTATTGGTTAACACATAGATTTTGAAAAAAAATCAAAAATACGAAAATTATGTTTTAATGCATATTTGCATCATTCACTAACATATGATGAAGGGCAAAGAGGTTTGGAACTTTTGTTGTCTCCGTTTCTCTAGAAAATAGCGATTTTATAGTGGTTAATCCACCAATTTAGGGAGTATTATGAAGTTTTACTAAATTAATGGACAAAAAATTCAAACGATACCCGTGTATCATGAAAGTGAGTTTAATATACATTAATACTAATGTAAAATGTGCTTAGAGAATTTAAAACAACACTAAAGATCATAGGCTTCAGTATATAAAGTATTTACCGAAAAATTCAATATTTTCGTAGGGGTTAACACATAGATTTTGAAAAAAATTCAAAAAAATGAAAATTCTGTTTTAATGCATAGTTGAATCCTTCACTAACATATTATGAAGGTCAAAGAGGTTTGGAACTTTTATTGTCTCCGTTTTTCTAGAGAATAGCGATTTTATAGTGGTTAGTTCACCAATTTAGGGAATATTATGAAGTTTACAGAATTAATTGATAAAAAAATAAAACGATACCAATGTATCATGAAATAGAGTTTAATACATATTAATACAAATCTAGAATGTGTTTAGAAAAATTAAAACAACACTAAAGATCATAGACTTAAGTATATAGAGTATTTACCGAAAAATTCAATATTTTCGTAGGGGCTAACACATAGATTTTGAAAAAAAATCAAAAAAATGAAAATTCTGTTTTAATGCATAGTTGCATTCTTCACTAACATATTATTAAGGTCCAAGAGGTTTGGAACTTTTGTTGTCTCCGTTTTTCTAGAGAATAGCGATTTTATAGTGGTTAGTTCACCAATTTAGGGAATATTATAAATTTTACAGAATTAATTGACAAAAAATTAAAACGATACCAATGTATCATGAAAGAGAGTTTAATACACACTAATACAAATGTAGAATGTATTTAGAAAATTTAAAACAACACTAAAGATCATAGACTTAAGTATATAGAGTATTTACGAAAAATTCAATATTTTCGTAGGGGGTTAACTCATAGATTTTGAGAAAAATTAAAAAATATTAAAATTTTGTTTTAACACACAGTTGCATCATTCACTAACATATGATGAAGGTCAAAGAGGTTTGGAACTTTTGTTGTCTCCGTTTTTCTAGAAAATAGTGATTTATAGTGATTAATCCACCAATTTAGGGAGTATTACGAAACTTTACTAAATTAATTGACAAAAAAAATAAAACGATGCTCATGCATCATGAAAGAGAGTTTAATATACATTAATACAAATGTAGAATGTGTTTAGAAAATTTAAAACAACACTAAAGATCATAGACTTCAGTATATAGAGTATTTACCGAAAACTTCAATATTTTCGTAGGGGGTTAACACATAGATTTTGAAAAAAATTCAAAAATATGAAAATTATGTTTTAATGCATAGTTGCATCATTCACTAACATATGATGAAGGGCAAAGAGGTTTGGAACTTTTTTTTGTCTCCGTTTCTCTAGAAAATAGCGATTTTATAGTGGTTAATCCACCAATTTAGGGAGTATTATGAAGTTTTACTAAATTAATGGACAAAAAATTCAAACGATACCCGTGTATCATGAAAGTGAGTTTAATATACATTAATACTAATGTAAAATGTGCTTAGAGAATTTAAAACAACACTAAAGATCATAGGCTTCAGTATATAAAGTATTTACCGAAAAATTCAATATTTTCGTAGGGGTCAAAGAGGTTTTGGAACTTTTATTGTCTCCGTTTTTCTAGAGAATAGCGATTTTATAGTGGTTAGTTCACCAATTTAGGGAATATTATAAAGTTTACAGAATTAATTGACAAAAAATTAAAACGATACCAATGTATCATGAAAGAGAGTTTAATACACACTAATACAAATGTAGAATGTGTTTAGAAAATATAAAACAACACTAAAGATCATAGACTTAAGTATATAGAGTATTTACGAAAAATTCAATATTTTCGTAGGGGTTAACTCATAGATTTTGAGAAAAATTAAAAAATATTAAAATTTTGTTTTAACACACAGTTGCATCATTCACTAACATATGATGAAGGTCAAAGAGGTTTGGAACTTTTGTTGTCTCCGTTTTTCTAGAAAATAGTGATTTATAGTGATTAATCCACCAATTTAGGGAGTATTACGAAACTTTACTAAATTAATTGACAAAAAAAATAAAACGATGCTCATGCATCGTGAAAGAGAGTTTAATATACATTAATACAAATCTATAATGTGTTTAGAAAATTTAAAACAACACTAAAGATCATAGACTTCAGTATATAGAGTATTTACCGAAAACTTCAATTTTTTCGTAGGGGTTAACACATAGATTTTGAAAAAAATTTAAAAATATGAAAATTTTGTTTTAATGCATATTTGCATCATTCACTAACATATGATGAAGGGCAAAGAGGTTTGGAACTTTTGTTGTCTCCGTTTCTCTAGAAAATAGCGATTTTATAGTGGTTAATCCACCAATTTAGGGAGTATTATGAAGTTTTACTAAATTAATAGACAAAAAATTCAAACGATACCCGTGTATCATGAAAGTGAGTTTAATATACATTAATACAAAAGTAGAATGTGTTTAGAAAATTTAAAACAACACTAAATAACATAGATTTCAGTATATAGAGTATTTACCGAAAAATTCAATATTTTCGTAGGGGGTTAACACATAGATTTTGAAAAAAATTTAAAAATATGAAAATTTTGTTTTAATGCATAGTTGCATCCTTCACTAACATATTATTAAGGTCCAAGAGGTTTGGAACTTTTATTGTCTCCGTTTTTCTAGAGAATAGCGATTTTATAGTGGTTAGTTCACCAATTTAGGGAATATTATGAAGTTTACAGAATTAATTGATAAAAAAATAAAACGATACCAATGTATCATGAAAGAGAGTTTAATACATATTAATACAAATGTAGAATGTGTTTAGAAAAATTAAAACAACACTAAAGATCATAGACTTAAGTATATAGAGTATTTACCGAAAAATTCAATATTTTCGTAGGGGTTAACACATAGATTTTGAAAAAAAATCAAAAAAATGAAAATTCTGTTTTAATGCATAGTTGCATCCTTCACTAACATATTATTAAGGTCCAAGAGGTTTGGAACTTTTGTTGTCTCCGTTTTTCTAGAGAATAGCGATTTTATAGTGGTTAGTTCACCAATTTAGGGAATATTATAAAGTTTACAGAATTAATTGACAAAAAATTAAAACGATACCAATGTATCATGAAAGAGAGTTTAATACACACTAATACAAATGTAGAATGTATTTAGAAAATTTAAAACAACACTAAAGATCATAGACTTAAGTATATAGAGTATTTACGAAAAATTCAATATTTTCGTAGGGGGTTAACTCATAGATTTTGAGAAAAATTAAAAAATTATTAAAATTTTGTTTTAACACACAGTTGCATCATTCACTAACATATGATGAAGGTCAAAGAGGTTTGGAACTTCTGTTGTCTCTGTTTTTCTAGAAAATAGTGATTTATAGTGATTAATCCACCAATTTAGGGAGTATTACGAAACTTTACTAAATTAATTGACAAAAAAATAAAACGATGCTCATGCATCATGAAAGAGAGTTTAATATACATTAATACAAATGTAGAATGTGTTTAGAAAATTTAAAACAACACTAAAGATCATAGACTTCAGTATATAGAGTATTTACCGAAAACTTCAATATTTTCGTAGGGGTTAACTCATAGATTTTGAAAAAAATTCAAAAATATGAAAATTATGTTTTAATGCATAGTTGCATCATTCACTAACATATGATGAAAGGAAAAGAGGTTTGGAACTTTTTTTGTCTCCGTTTCTCTAGAAAATAGCGATTTTCAAGTGGTTAATTCACCAATTTAGGGAGTATTATGAAGTTTTACTAAATTAATGGACAAAAAATTCAAACGATACCCGTGTATCATGAAAGTGAGTTTAATATACATTAATACTAATGTAAAATGTGCTTAGAGAATTTAAAACAACACTAAAGATCATAGGCTTCAGTATATAAAGTATTTACCGAAAAATTCAATATTTTCGTAGGGCACATAGATTTTGAAAAAAATTCAAAAAAATGAAAATTCTGTTTTAATGCATAGTTGCATCCTTCACTAACATATTAAAAAGGTCAAAGAGGTTTGGATCTTTTATTGTCTCCGTTTTTCTAGAGAATAGCGATTTTATAGTGGTTAGTTCACCAATTTAGGGAATATTATAAAGTTTACAGAATTAATTGACAAAAAATTAAAACAATACCAATGTATCATGAAAGAGAGTTTAATACACACTAATACAAATGTAGAATGTGTTTAGAAAATTTAAAACAACACTAAAGATCATAGACTTAATTATATAGAGTATTTACGAAAAATTCAATATTTTCGTTGGGGTTAACTCATAGATTTTGAGAAAAATTAAAAATATTAAAATTTTGTTTTAACACACAGTTGCATCATTCACTAACATATGATGAAGGTCAAAGAGGTGTGGCACTTTTGTTGTCTCCGTTTTTCTAGAAAATAGTGATTTTATAGTGATTAATCCACCAATTTAGGGAGTATTACGAAACTATACTAAATTAATTGACAAAAAAAAGTAAAACGATGCTCATGCATCATGAAAGAGAGTTTAATATACATTAATACAAATTTAGAATGTGTTTAGAAAATTTAAAACAACACTAAAGATCATAGACTTCAGTATATAGAGTATTTACCGAAAACTTCAATATTTTCGTATTGGTTAACACATAGATTTTGAAAAAAATTCAAAAATACGAAAATTATGTTTTAATGCATATTTGCATCATTCACTAACATATGATGAAGGGCAAAGAGGTTTGGAACTTTTGTTGTCTCCATTTCTCTAGAAAATAGCGATTTTATAGTGGTTAATCCACCAATTTAGGGAGTATTATGAAGTTTTACTAAATTAATGGACAAAAAATTCAAACGATACCCGTGTATCATGAAAGTGAGTTTAATATACATTAATACTAATGTAAAATGTGCTTAGAGAATTTAAAACAACACTAAAGATCACAGGCTTCAGTATATAAACTATTTACCGAAAAATTCAATATTTTCGTAGGGGTTAACACATAGATTTTGAAAAAAAATTCAAAAAAATGAAAATTCTGTTTTAATGCATAGTTGAATCCTTCACTAACATATTATGAAGGTCAAAGAGGTTTGGAACTTTTATTGTCTCCGTTTTTCTAGAGAATAGCGATTTTATAGTGGTTAGTTCACCAATTTAGGGAATATTATGAAGTTTACAGAATTAATTGATAAAAAAATAAAACGATACCAATGTATCATGAAATAGAGTTTAATACATATTAATACAAATCTAGAATGTGTTTAGAAAAATTAAAACAACACTAAAGATCATAGACTTAAGTATATAGAGTATTTACCGAAAAATTCAATATTTTCGTAGGGGCTGCTAACACATAGATTTTGAAAAAAAATCAAAAAAATGAAAATTCTGTTTTAATGCATAGTTGCATTCTTCACTAACATATTATTAAGGTCCAAGAGGTTTGGAACTTTTGTTGTCTCCGTTTTTCTAGAGAATAGCGATTTTATAGTGGTTAGTTCACCAATTTAGGGAATATTATAAATTTTACAGAATTAATTGACAAAAAATTAAAACGATACCAATGTATCATGAAAGAGAGTTTAATACACACTAATACAAATGTAGAATGTATTTAGAAAATTTAAAACAACACTAAAGATCATAGACTTAAGTATATAGAGTATTTACGAAAAATTCAATATTTTCGTAGGGGGTTAACTCATAGATTTTGAGAAAAATTAAAAAATTATTAAAATTTTGTTTTAACACACAGTTGCATCATTCACTAACATATGATGAAGGTAAAAGAGGTTTGGAACTTTTGTTGTCTCCGTTTTTCTAGAAAATAGTGATTTATAGTGATTAATCCACCAATTTAGGGAGTATTACGAAACTTTACTAAATTAATTGACAAAAAAAATAAAACGATGCTCATGCATCATGAAAGAGAGTTTAATATACATTAATACAAATGTAGAATGTGTTTAGAAAATTTAAAACAACACTAAAGATCATAGACTTCAGTATATAGAGTATTTACCGAAAACTTCAATATTTTCGTAGGGGGTTATTAACACATAGATTTTGAAAAAAATTCAAAAATATGAAAATTATGTTTTAATGCATAGTTGCATCATTCACTAACATATGATGAAGGGCAAAGAGGTTTGGAACTTTTTTTTGTCTCCGTTTCTCTAGAAAATAGCGATTTTATAGTGGTTAATCCACCAATTTAGGGAGTATTATGAAGTTTTACTAAATTAATGGACAAAAAATTCAAACGATACCCGTGTATCATGAAAGTGAGTTTAATATACATTAATACTAATGTAAAACTAGATTTTGACCCGCGCTTTGAAAGCGCGGGTTTATTTTGTTTTTTTTTTTTCAATTGACAAATATTTAGTAAATGTCACATTTTCATATATTTGTGTTTTATTTTATAAAAGACTTAAAAATTTTATCTTTATTTATCGTATTTCATTTTAAATGACTATTTATGTTAAAAAAATTAAACTTTATTTTTTTAATGAATTAAGTTGGTATAACTCTGATAAATTAATTTTATTATGGGGTTAATATTTTAATTAAAAAATTATATACTTTTAATAAAGATTTATACTTTTCAATAAAAAAATTCAATTATTTTTATGAATGCTTAAATTATATTAAGAAAAGAAAAAAATAATAATTAAGAATAGTTGAAAAAAAATTATTTGAACTTGGACTCAATGGTCCAAAGGAAAAAAAAAGGTGAGAATTGAATCTGATTTTTTAATAGGCCCAAATGGCCCAAGAGAGATTTGATTTGAGCTGGATCCAAAAATAATGACCCAATATAGATTTGTTATTAATATTACTTAATTGCCCTTAATGAAACATGCAATGTTAGTGAAGGAAACATGCCCCTAAGGTAATTATGACAATAGGATCCTGCTTTAATAGTATAGATGTGCTTAGAGAATTTAAAACAACACTAAAGATCATAGGCTTCAGTATATAAAGTATTTACCGAAAAATTCAATATTTTCGTAGGGCACATAGATTTTGAAAAAAATTCAAAAAAATGAAAATTCTGTTTTAATGCATAGTTGCATCCTTCACTAACATATTAAAAAGGTCAAAGAGGTTTTGGAACTTTTATTGTCTCCGTTTTTCTAGAGAATAGCGATTTTATAGTGGTTAGTTCACCAATTTAGGGAATATTATAAAGTTTACAGAATTAAATGACAAAAAATTAAAACAATACCAATGTATCATGAAAGAGAGTTTAATACACACTAATACAAATGTAGAATGTGTTTAGAAAATATAAAACAACACTAAAGATCATAGACTTAAGTATATAGAGTATTTACGAAAAATTCAATATTTTCGTAGGGGTTAACTCATAGATTTTGAGAAAAATTAAAAAATATTAAAATTTTGTTTTAACACACAGTTGCATCATTCACTAACATATGATGAAGGTCAAAGAGGTTTGGAACTTTTGTTGTCTCCGTTTTTCTAGAAAATAGTGATTTATAGTGATTAATCCACCAATTTAGGGAGTATTACGAAACTTTACTAAATTAATTGACAAAAAAAATAAAACGATGCTCATGCATCGTGAAAGAGAGTTTAATATACATTAATACAAATGTAGAATGTGTTTAGAAAATTTAAAACAACACTAAAGATCATAGACTTCAGTATATAGAGTATTTACCGAAAACTTCAATATTTTCGTAGGGGTTAACACATAGATTTTGAAAAAAATTTAAAAATATGAAAATTTTGTTTTAATGCATATTTGCATCATTCACTAACATATGATGAAGGGCAAAGAGGTTTGGAACTTTTGTTGTCTCCGTTTCTCTAGAAAATAGCGATTTTATAGTGGTTAATCCACCAATTTAGGGAGTATTATGAAGTTTTACTAAATTAATAGACAAAAAATTCAAACGATACCCGTGTATCATGAAAGTGAGTTTAATATACATTAATACAAAAGTAGAATGTGTTTAGAAAATTTAAAACAACACTAAATATCATAGATTTCAGTATATAGAGTATTTACCGAAAAATTCAATATTTTCGTAGGGGTTAACACATAGATTTTGAAAAAAAATTAAAAATATGAAAATTTTGTTTTAATGCATAGTTGCATCCTTCACTAACATATTATTAAGGTCCAAGAGGTTTGGAACTTTTGTTGTCTCCGTTTTTCTAGAGAATAGCGATTTTATAGTGGTTAGTTCACCAATTTAGGGAATATTATAAAGTTTACAGAATTAATTGACAAAAAATTAAAACGATACCAATGTATCATGAAAGAGAGTTTAATACACACTAATACAAATGTAGAATGTGTTTAGAAAATTTAAAACAACACTAAAGATCATAGACTTAAGTATATAGAGTATTTACGAAAAATTCAATATTTTCGTAGGGGTTAGTTAACTCATAGATTTTGAGAAAAATTAAAAAATATTAAAATTTTGTTTTAACACACAGTTGCATAATTCACTAACATATGATGAAGGTCAAAGAGGTTTGGAACTTTTTTTGTCTCCGTTTTTCTAGAAAATAGTGATTTATAGTGATTAATCCAACAATTTAGGGAGTATTACGAAACTTTGCTAAATTAGTTGACAAAAAAAATAAAACGATGCTCATGCATCATGAAAGAGAGTTTAATATACATTAATACAAATGTAGAATGTGTTTAGAAAATTTAAAACAACACTAAAGATCATAGACTTCAGTATATAGAGTATTTACCGAAAACTTCAATATTTTCGTAGGGGGTGGTTAACACATAGATTTTGAAAAAAATTCAAAAAAATAAAAATTCTGTTTTAATGCATAGTTGCATCCTTCACTAACATATTATGAATGTCAAAGAGGTTTGGAACTTTTGTTGTCTCCGTTTTTCTTGAGAATAGCGATTTTATAGTGGTTAGTTCACCAATTTAGGGAATATTATGAAGTTTACAGAATTAATTGAAAATAAAATAAAATGATACCACTGTATCATGAAAGAGAGTTTAATACACATTAATACAAATGTTGAATGTGTTTATAAAATTTAAAACAACACTAAAGATCATAGACTTAAGTATATATAGTATTTACCGAAAAATTCAATATTTTCATAGGGGTTAAATCATAGATTTTGAGAAAAATTAAAAAAATATTAAAATTTTGTTTTAACACAAAGTTGCATCATTCACTAACATATGATGAAGATCAAAGAGGTTTGAAACTTTTGTTGTCTCCGTTTTTCAAGAAAATAGTGATTTTATTTATTAATCCACCAATTTAGGGAGTATTACGAAACTTTACTAAATTAATTGACAAAAAAAATAAAACAATGCTCATGCATCATGAAAGAGAGTTTAATATACATTAATACAAATGTAGAATGTGTTTAGAAATTTTAAAACAACACTAAAGATCATAGACTTCAGTATATAGAGTACTAGGGGGGTGTTCGCGCTTCGCGCGGAATATTGTTTTACTATTGCTAAGAGCATGATTTTTTTTTGGATAATGTAATTATGTTATCGTTTTTATTTGTTAAGATCATTATTTGACGTTTTTAGTTTGTTATGTAGTAGGTGATAAGGTAATATATTTTGCGTTTGTTTTTTTTTTTGAATAATGTGTTGTTGTGTATATAGTACTTGTTAGTAGTCAAATGAGCCTCTAACGTAAACTAATATTGAATTTCAATAACTTTTCATCTACGCATTTGTTGATTCTAAGATTAACGGTTTCATCGTTAAAATTGTATTATATTTTTTTCATACTTTTGAAAATTATAATTTTTAAGATGTTTTTTGCCCTCTCCCCATATTTTAAACTTGAGCCCTCACCGTCTATGTATTTCGTTACAAATCTGGTGTGCGATGCTTCTCACCATCACCGGAAAAAAGACTCACATTTTTCTCTTGTTCTTCTTGCCTTCTTCACCTATGAGATTATATGGTATTTGTTGCAGAACGGGTTTATGAGTTTTCAGTTGTTCAGTTGCTTCCCACGGCATTGTAGGTTGTTCCAGTCAATATTGATTGCTCCTCTTCTTCCTTATATTTCAGCTGATGTTAGGAACTGCATCTCCTTGGTTGGGTCAGAGTTTATTCGTCTTTGATTTTGTATTCCTCGTCATTGGCTTACCGTCAATAGTCTCTGCTCGTTTTGGCTTTCAAGATCCAGTTTTTGGTGTTCTGACTTCTATGCTCTCTTTCATATATAGCTCGAGGACGGCTCCATAGTTTTCTGATTTCGCTCCGTCTCCCTTTCCCTCTCTATTCTTGCATCTCTTTGCAGCTTTCATCGCATCTCTGGTGGCTCTCCCTTTCACCATGTTTGCCAGTCGAGATTTGGATAATGTTTTCGTTCGTGTATGCTATGTGGGCTTGGAAGGTTATTTCTGGTCTCAAGTTTAGTCTCTGATTTTTTGGTGGTTGTCTTCCATTCTCCCTCTCTCAAGTTGCTTCTTTTCTTTCCATGTTTTCCTTGGTATAGGTGTGCGGAGTTAGTCTCTTGGAGCTTTGGTCCCTTCTATCCAGAGCTTTGTGGTTTTTCAGTTGCATGCCGTATTGTATGTTCTTTTTTAGTCTGTGAGGTGTTTCTTTCTTTTTAGCTACTGGTTGTGATTCCGGTGTTTTAGGCATATATTTTCCTGCTTTTTGGTGGCTTTGGCCTTTCGATTATTATTCTTCCTTTGGCCCGCTTTTTTAGTTTATGTGTTGGTTGTCTAATTTCTTATTCTTAATTTGATTATCTTATGATACTAATATTGAAATAAATATAATTTGTAAATGAAATAATAAAATTAGTAAAAATAATAAAATGATGAAAAGTCTTGCTATTTTTAGGTGTGAATAAATTAAATATTTAAAATATATTTATATTATTTTATTTATTTCTTGAATTT
Source organism: Brassica napus (assembly GCF_020379485.1). Classification (NCBI taxonomy): domain Eukaryota; kingdom Viridiplantae; phylum Streptophyta; class Magnoliopsida; order Brassicales; family Brassicaceae; genus Brassica; species Brassica napus. The sequence goes on from NC_063447.1 coordinate 1,466,551, forward strand.
TAGAGACCAATAAGTGTGAGAAGGATTAGATAATACACAATTAGAAATTGATGGAGAAAATTGCAATAATTTAAAAGAAAAAGAATTTAAATACAAAAAAAAAACATGAGGACACATGTCAACAAACCCCCCTTCCACATGTCATAAGAAGGGAAAAAGCCAACTTTATATATAAAGATTTACCGAAAACTTCAATATTTTCGTAGGGGTTAACACATAGATTTTGAAAAAAAATTCAAAAATATGAAAATTATGTTTCAATGCATAGTTGCATTCTTCACTAACATATGATGAAGGGCAAAGAGGTTTGGAACTTTTGTTGTCTCCATTTCTCTAGAAAATAGTGATTTTATAGTGGTTAATCCACCAATTTAGGGAGTATTATGAAGTTTTACAAAATTAATTGACAAAAAAATTCAAACGATGCTCATTTATCATGAAAGAGAGTTTAATATACATTAATACAAAATTAGAACGTGCTTATAAAATTTAAAACAACACTAAAGACCATAGACTTCAGTATATAGTGTATTTACCGAAAAATTCAATATTCTCGTAGGGGGTTAACACATAGATTTTGAAAAAAAAATTAAAAATATGAAAACTTTGTTTTAATGCATAGTTGCATCCTTCACTAACATATTATGAAGGTCAAAGAGGTTTGGAACTTTTGTTGTCTCCGTTTCTCTAGAAAATAACGATTTTATAGTGGTTAATCCACCAATTTAGGGAGTATTATAAAGTTTTACTAAATTAATGAACAAAAAATTCAAACGATACCCGTGTATCATGAAAGTGAGTTTAATATACATAAAAAATAATGTAAAATTTGCTTAGAGAATTTAAAACAACACTAAAGATCATAGGCTTCAGTATATAAAGTATTTACCGAAAAAATCAATATTTTCAAAGGGGGTTAACACATAGATTTTGAAAAAAATTCCAAAAAATGAAAATTCTGTTTTAATGCATAGTTGCATCCTTCACTAACATATTATGAAGGTCAAAGAGGTTTGGAACTTTTGTTGTCTCCGTTTTTCTAGAGAATAGCGATTTTATAGTGGTTAGTTCACCAATTTAGGGAATATTATAAAGTTTACATAAATAATTGACAAAAAAATTAAAACGATACCAATGTATCATGAAAGAGAGTTTAATACACACTAATACAAATGTAGAATGTGTTTAGAAAATTTAAAACAACACTAAAGATCATAGACTTCAGTATATAGAGTATTTACCGAAAACTTCAATATTTTCGTAGGGGTTGTTAACACATAGATTTTGAAAAAAATTCAAAAATATGAAAATTATGTTTTAATGCATAGTTGCATCATTCACTAACATATGATGAAGGGCAAAGAGGTTTGATACTTTTGTTGTCTCCGTTTCTCTAGAAAATAGCGATTTTATAGTGGTTAATCCACCAATTTAGGGAGTATTATGAAGTTTTACAAAATTAATGGACAAAAAATTCAAACGATACCCATGTATCATGAAAATGAGTTTAATATACATAAAAACTAATGTAAAATTTGCTTAGAGAATTTAAAACAACACTAAAGATCATAGGCTTCAGTATATAAAGTATTTACCGAAAAATTCAATATTTTCGTAGGGGTTAACTCATAGCTTTTGAGAAAAATTAAAAAATATTAAAATTTTGTTTTAACACACAGTTGCATGATTCACTAACATATGATGAAGGTCAAAGAGGTTTGGAACTTTTGTTGTCTCCGTTTTTCTAGAAAATAGTGATTTTATAGTGATTAATCCACCAATTTAGGGAGTATTACGAAACTTTACTAAATTAATTGACAAAAAAAATAAAACAATGCTCATGCATCATAAAAGAGAGTTTAATATACATTAATACAAATGTAGAATGTGTTTAGAAAATTTAAAACAACACTAAAGATCATAGACTTCAGTATATAAAGTATTTACCGAAAACTTCAATATTTTCGTAGGGGGTTAACACATAGATTTTGAAAAAAATTCAAAAATTTGAAAACTATGTTTTAATGCATAGTTGCATCCTTCACTAACATATGATGAAGGGCAAAGAGGTTTGGAACTTTTTTTGTCTCCATTTCTTTAGAAAATAGCGATTTTATAGTGGTTAATCCACCAATTTAGGGAGTATTATGAAGTTTTACAAAATTAATTGACAAAGAAATTCAAACAATGCTCATGCATCATGAAAGAGAGTTTAATATACATTAATACAAATGTAGAATGTGTTTAGAAAATTTAAAAAAACACTAAAGATCATAGACTTCAGTATATAGAGTATTTACCGAAAAATTCAATATTCTCGTAGGGGTGTTAACACATAGATTTTGAAAAAAAAAAAAAAACATGAAAATTTTGTTTTAATGGATAGTTGCATCCTTCACTAACATATTATGAAGGTCAAAGAGGTTTGGAACTTTTGTTGTCTCCGTTTCTCTAGAAAATAGCGATTTTATAGTGGTTAATCCACCAATTTAGGGAGTATTATAAAGTTTTACTAAATTAATGGGCAAAAAATTCAAACGATACCCATGTATCATGAAAGTGAGTTTAATATACATAAAAACTAATGTAAAATTTGCTTAGAGAATTTAAAACAACACTAAAGATCATAGGCTTCAGTATATAAAGTATTTACCAAAAAATTCAATATTTTCAAAGAGGGTTAACACATAGATTTTGAAAAAAAAAAAAATATGAAAATTTTGTTTTAATGGATAGTTGCATCCTTCACTAACATATTATGAAGGTCAAAGAGGTTTGGAACTTTTGTTGTCTCCGTTTCTCTAGAAAATAGCGATTTTATAGTGGTTAATCCACCAATTTAGGGAGTATTATAAAGTTTTACTAAATTAATGGACAAAAAATTCAAACGATACCCATGTATCATGAAAATGAGTTTAATATACATAAAAACTAATGTAAAATTTGCTTAGAGAATTTAAAACAACACTAAAGATCATAGGCTTCAGTATATAAAGTATTTACCGAAAAATTCAATATTTTCGTAGGGGTTAACTCATAGCTTTTGAGAAAAATTAAAAAATATTAAAATTTTGTTTTAACACACAGTTGCATGATTCACTAACATATGATGAAGGTCAAAGAGGTTTGGAACTTTTGTTGTCTCCGTTTTTCTAGAAAATAGTGATTTTATAGTGATTAATCCACCAATTTAGGGAGTATTACGAAACTTTGCTAAATTAGTTGACAAAAAAAATAAAACGATGCTCATGCATCATGAAAGAGAGTTTAATATACATTAATACAAATGTATAATGTGTTTAGAAAATTTAAAACAACACTAAAGATAGAGTATTTACCGAAAACTTCAATATTTTCGTAGGGGTTAACACATAGATTTTGAAAAAAATTCAAAAATATTAAAATTTTGTTTTAACACACAGTATCATCCTTCACTAACATATGATGAAGGTCAAAGAGGTTTGAAACTTTTGCTGTCTCCGTTTTTCTAGAAAATAGTGATTTTATAGTGATTAATCCACCAATTTAGGGAGTATTACGAAACTTTACTAAATTAATTGACAAAAAAAATAAACGATGCTCATGCATCATGAAAGAGAGTTTAATATACATTAATACAAATGTAGAATGTGTTTAGAAAATTTGAAACAACAATAAAGATCATAGACTTCAGTATATAGAGTATTTATCGAAAACTTCAATATTTTCGTAGGGATTAATACATAGATTTTGAAAAAAAAAATCAAAAATATGAAAATTATGTTTTAATGCATAGTTGTATCCTTCACTAACATATGATGAAGGGCAAAGAAGTTTGATACTTTTGTTGTCTCCGTTTATCTAGAAAATAGCGATTTTATTGTGGTTAATCCACCAATTTAATGAGTATTATGAAGTTTTACAAAATTAGTTGACAAAAAAATTCAAAAGATGCTCACGTATCATGAATAAGAGTTTAATATACATTAATACAAAAGTATAATGTGTTTAGAAAATTTAAAACAACACTAAATATCATAGACTTCAGTATATAGAGTATTTACCGAAAAATTCAATATTTTCGTAGGGGGTTAACACATAGATTTTGAAAAAAATTTAAAAATATGAAAATTTTATTTTAATGCATAGTTGCATCCTTCACTAACATATTATGAAGGTCAAAGAGGTTTGGAACATTTGTTGTCTCCGTTTCTCTAGAAAATAGCGATTTTATAGTGGTTAATCCACCAATTTAGGGAGTATTATGAAGTTTTACTAAATTAATGGACAAAAAATTCAAACGATACTCGTGTATCATGAAAGTGAGTTTAATATACATTAATACTAATGTAAAATGTGCTTAGAGAATTTAAAACAACACTAAAGATCATAGGCTTCAGTATATAAAGTATTTACCGAAAAATTCAATATTTTCAAAGGGGTTAACACATAGATTTTGAAAAAAAATCAAAAAAATGAAAATTCTGTTTTAATGCATAGTTGCATCCTTCACTACCATATTATGAAGGTCAAATATGTTTGGAACTTTTGTTGTCTCCGTTTTTCTAGAGAATAGCAATTTTATAGTGGTTAGTTCACCAATTTAGGGAATATTATAAATTTTACAAAATTAATTGAAAAAAAAAATAAAACGATACCAATGTATCATGAAAGAGAGTTTAATACACATTAATACAAATGTAGAATGTGTTTAGAAAATTTAAAACAACACTAAAGATCATAGACTTAAGTATATAGAGTATTTACCGAAAAATTCAATATTTTCGTAGGGGTTAAATCATAGATTTTGGAAAAATTAAAAAAATATTAAAATTTTGTTTTAACACACAGTTGCATCCTTCACTAACATATGATGAAGGTCAAAGAGGTTTGGAACTTTTTTTGTCTCCGTTTTTCTAGAAAATAGTGATTTTATAGTGACTAATCCACCAATTTAGGGAGTATTACGAAACTTTACTAAATTAATTGACAAAAAAAATAAAACAATGTTCATGCATTATGAAAGAGAGTTTAATATACATTAATACAAATGTAGAATGTGTTTAGAAAATTTAAAACAACACTAAAGATCATAGACTTCAGTATATAGAGTATTTACCGAAAACTTCAATATTTTCGTAGGGGTTAACACATAGATTTTGAAAAAAAATTCAAAAATATGAAAATTATGTTTTAATGCATAGTTGCATCCTTCACTAACATATGATGAAGGGCAAAGATATGAAAATTAATGCATAGTTGCATCCTTCACTTACATAGTTGTAACCACAAAAATATGAAAATTATGTTTTAATGCATAGTTGAGCCATGATACGCTTGTCTTTAGGTCTGATGACCTGGCTGGTGCATCTCCTCTCACCATGGCTCGTCCTGCTCGATCCTATCTAGGATCAGGGACACTACAGATGCAACTATGCATTAAAGCAATATTTTTATATTTTTGAATTTTTCTCAAAATCGCTATTTTCATATGTGTAGAATGTTTCTCGAAAATATTGATTTTTCGGTAAATGTCCTATAGACTGAAGCCTATGATCTTTAGTGTCTTTTTAAAATTTCAAAACAAATTCTACATTTGTATTAATGTATATTAAACTCTCTTTCATTGTACATGGGCATCTTTTTAATTTTTTGTCAATTAATTTAGTAAAACTTCATAATACTCCCTAAATTGGTGGACTAACCACTATAAAATCGCTATTTCCTTGAGAAACGGAGACAACAAAAGTTCCAAACCTCTTTTACCTTCATCATATGTTAGTGAAGGATGCAACTATGTATTAAACAGTATTTTCATATTTTTGAATTTTTCTCAAACTCTATGTGTTAACAACGCCTACGAAAATATAGATTTTTTGGGTAAATGCTCTATATACTGAAGCCTATGATCTTTAGTGTTGTTTTAAAATTTCTAAACACATTCTACATTTGTATTAATGTATATTAAACTCTTTTTCATAGTACATGGGCATCGTTTTAATTTTTTGTCAAATAATTTAGTAAAACTTCATAATACTCCCTAAATTTGTGGACAAACCACTATAAAATCGCTTTTTTCTAGGGAAACGGAGATAACAAAAGTTCCAAACCTCTTTGACCTTAATCATATGTTAGTGAAGGATGCAACTATGCATTAAAATAGTATTTTCATATTTTTGAAATTATCTCAAAATCTATGTGTTAACCCTTACGAAAATATTGAATTTTTCGGTAAATGCTCTACATACTGAAGCCTATGATCTTTAGTGTTGTTTTAAAATTTCTAAACAGATTATATATTTGTATTAATGTATATTAAACTCCATTTCATGGTACATGAGCATTTTTTTAATTTTTTGTCAATTAATTTAGTAAAACTTCATAATACTCCATAAATTGGTGGACAAACCACTATAAAATCGCTATTTTCTTGAGAAACGGAGACAACAAAATTTCCAAACCTCTTTGACCTTCATCATAGGTTAGTGAAAGATGCAACTATGCATTAAAACAGTATACGGAGGCTTATGATCTTTAATGTTTTTTTTAATTTCTAAACACATTCTACATTTGTATTAATGTATATTAAACTCTCTTTCATGTTACATGGGCATAGTTTTAATTTTTTGTCAATTAATTTAGTAAAACTTCATAATACTCTCTAAATTGGTAGACTAACCACTATAAAATCATTATTCTCTAGAAAAACGGAGACAACAAATGTTCGAAACTTCTTTGACCTTCATCATATGTTAGTGAAGGATGCAACTATGCATTAAAACAGAATTTTCATATATTTTATATTTTCTCAAAATCTATGTGTTTAACCCCTACGAAATATTGAATTTTTCAGTAAATGATTTACATACTGAAGCCTATGATCTTTAGTGTTGTTTTAAAACTTATAAAAAAATTATATATTTGTATTAATGTATATTAAACTTTCTTTCATTGTACATGACCATCGTTTTAATTTTTTATCAATTAATTTAGTAAAACTTCATAATACTCCCAAAATTAGTGGACTAACCACTATAAAATCGTTATTTTCTAGAGAAACGGAGACAACAAAAGTTCCAAACCTCTTTGACCTTCACAAAATGTTAGTGAAGGATGCAACTATGCATTAAAACAGTATTTTCGTAATTTTGAATTTTTCTCAAAATCTATGTGTCTCTACGAAAATATTGTATTTTTCGGTGTATGCTCTATATACTGAAACCTATAATCTTTAGTGTTGTTTTAAAACTTCTAAACATATTCTACATTTGTATTAATGTATATTAAACACTTTTTCATGGTACATGGGCATCGTTTTAATTTTTTGTCAATTAATTTAGTAAAACTTCATAATACTCCCTAAATTGGTGGGCTAACCAATATAAAATCGTTATTTTCTAGAGAAACCAAGACAACAAAAATTCCAAACCTTTTTGAACTTCATCATATGTTAGTGAATGATGAAACTATGCATTAAAACAGTATTTTCATATTTTTGAATTTTTCTCAAAATCTATGTGTTAACTAACCCCTACGAAAATATTGAATTTTTCGGTAAACGCTCTATATGCTGAAGCTTATGATCTTTAGTGTTGTTTTAATTTTGACATGTTGTTTTTGATAGGCCACCGCCATAAGCTGGACAAATATTTTATCCTGAATGAAGGATCTCCCTTGGTTTTGCATTTTCTTCATTGTGGTCCAAGCTGCATTTAAATATGAACCGGTAATGCTATGATCTCAGAGCCTTGGTCTTTTACCATTGCCTTGAATCCTGTGGTGCGTCTCAGTTTTATGTTATTTGTTTTTTTGCAGGCAGTCTACATTTACTTGATTACGGATAGAATATCTCTATACATATTATCCATGTGTAAGTCCCTCTTCTCTTCTCTTTCTCACACTGTCTTTCTTGTTCAATCTAAAACACTAGACTCTTTTCTTTGCACTCAAATAGCTTGTAGAGATAAGCAGGTCGCAAAGTTGAGAAAGGCATTGGGGATGCCATATGATCCTGCAGTAACGGCCTCTGAGCAGCAAAGGATCATGGCGAGAGTGATAAGTGCGATGACAACAATTGACGTGGTGAAGAAGAAAGACAACAAATGAATCTTCTTTTGCTCTCTTACACGGCCTTTCTGCCTTTTCAGTCTTCAAATAAAAGCTACTTGAATACTCTATGTATTCATATTACAACTTATGGTACCTGTTTTTAGTTTCTGAACCTATCTCTTAGTGAAGACTTGACTTTAAAACAGCAGCCTCTCTAGATTTCCATGCATGGTTCTTGTCTATGTCAACACTATATATTGGGGCCTTGTTTTGCAATATTTGTTTATTAAAAAATGGAGCCCTAAAAGCTAAAGAAAAAAATATTGTTAACAAATTAAATGGACCATGTGCAAATTGTTACACAATTATTTGAAATCACTTTGGAAGGCAGAACTTGGCTCCAAGGATAGACATTCTTTACTTCTATATGAACATAACAAAGACCAGAGGGAGAGAGACTTGGCCTTTCTCTCTGCCTGACAGCCGGAGCTATCCAAAACGCACCGTATCAGCTATAAGCATGCAAGCTTCGTTTAGTGGGCCTTATTATTGGGCTTTATTGCCCAACTAAAGGGCTCATGCATTATAAAAATAGTCATAACTACCTAAAAACGGCAACTACTTTACAAACTTGGCGGAAAGCAGAGTTCGTAGAGTTACAAGTTTGTGAAACATGCGGGCTTGTCCTGTCCCTCTAGTTTAGTTGAAACAAATCTGGTTGAAGCTCATTACTTTAACCAATGGAAGCTATAAATGATGTGTCTCTTTGTCTCGTTTTTTGAGGGAACTTAGGTTTTTAATATTAAGCTCCTTACCTTAATCAATATACATCTCCATCTCTCTCTGTTCTGTCTAGATCTTGCTTAGATGAGAGACATTTTGCTTCTACTGTTCGTGTAAGAATCACCACCTCGCCGTTCTAGAAATGGCTTGTGCTCTTCGTAGCTTCTCAAGGAGAAATCTTTCACCAAAATGGTTCAGCAAGATCTCCTCCACAAGCCCCCCCTCTTGTTCTTCACCATATCAAAGATTATACTGAACCCAGTTTAACGGAATCAAGTCTTCTGGTTCCTATGCTTCATAGGCAAGTTTTCTTTAAAGATAGAAAGAAAATGTCTTTTGCTCAACCAGTATGTTCTCCTGGAGTATTGCTATGTAGACACATCTCTTCATCCAGCAAACCAGAAGAATGGAGCATAGATGCCTTAGGAGATATTGTTGAGGGACTTGTCCCTAAGAAGTCTGTGGAAGCAATGTCCACTACTATAGATGGATGTAGTGCTGCATTCGAAAGCTTATACTCCCCTCTGAACTGCGTGCATTATGTGATTAATGGAATCCATGACCTTACCGGCTGCAACTGGTATCTCTATTTGACTATATTTGGTTGGTTTTTATGTTTGTTACTGTTTGATGATTTACTTACAGTGGTTTGGTTTGGTTTGGTCACTACTCTTGTATGTATATATAGGTCGATGTCCGTTGTTCTTACGGCTTTACTGGCGAGTGGACTCATGTGGCCAGTCTCTATGCGGATTCAAAGACAAGTTTGGGAGTTAAAAGTTAGTTTCTTTACTTGTGTGCTTGCTTTCTCATTTTTTGCTTTTGAAACCTTTACACAATTCTTTCGTAAATTAGATTTTGCGTATGAGCATTCAGAAAGCGAGGAGAGTGATGCAGACATGTGATCCTAAATCTCTGTCTAAACATAAAAAATGGGAAGCAGAGTGTACACATAAGTGAGTTTCCTTACACAACAGTGTGTTGTCTTATGTCTCAAAATAATGAATGTTTCTCTTTGACTTTCTCTCTCTTGTGGTTCAATTATTTACATCAGATTTGGAGAATGTTACAAGTCTTATCTGCCACTAAGCCTTCTTAATCTACTCATCTTCATCAATGGGGTAAAAAGAAAAGAAAATGATTTTTTGTACACATTTTCACTCTTGTCTAGTAACTCACTGTCTATCTTTTAAAACAGATCAATACCATGGCTAAGAAAATCCCAGGGTTCACTGATCTTTCAACTCTAGACAGTTTCTACATGTTACCTCTAATGACAGGCTTAACTTTCTGGTTCACATCTAAGGTCTGAAAGGCAAACTGTGAGAAACATACATATGGTTTGACTGAAACATAATCCAAGCCAACTTTGACATGTCCGTTTTTTGATAGGTCCCCACCATAAGCCTGACAAAAAATTTATCCAGAATGAAGGAACTCCCTTTGTATTGCATTGTCTTCATTGTGGTCCAAGCTGCATATAAATATGAACCGGTATTGCTATGCTATCAGAGCTTTGATCTTTTACCATTTGTCTTGAATCATGTGGCTAGTCTCAGTTTTATGTTTTTTTTTTTGGCAGGCAGTGTACTTTTACGTGATCACATATAAAATCTCTCTATGCACATTAACCTGGAGTAAGTCCATCTTCTCTTTCTCAAACTGCTTTTCTTGTTCAGTCTAAAACACTAAACTCTTTTCCTTTTTACTCAAGTAGTGTGTAGATCTAAGCAGATAGCAAAGCTGAGCAAAAGGATAATGGCGAGAGTGATAAGTGTTATGAGGGAGTTTATTGACGTGGTGAAGAAGAAAGACAAGAACTGAATCTTCTTTTGCTCTCACACGGTTTCTCTGCCTTAGGCTTCAAATCAAAGCTACTTGACTACTCTGTATTCATGTACAACTTTTTTTATATATTCTGAACCTATCTCTTGGTGCAGACTTGACTTTAAAACAGCAATCTATCCAGTTTTCCATGCATGGTTCTTGTCTATGCCAACACAATATATATTGAGCCCTAAATGCTAACAAAAACATAGATAACAAATTAAATGGACCATTTGCTAATAAATGCTTTGTGGGCACAATTAAAAAAAAAAAACTGTTTACATAATTATTTGAAATCACTACGGACATTCTTTATTTCTATATGTACACAAGATTAGGTTTCATCCATAGGAAACTCAGGATCAGCTGGTTTCTGAGGCAATAAAGATAGCATATGAGGAAGCATAGAGTTGCGTGCTGCTGCATTCGCCCTTACATTCCTCAGAGCATGAGAAGCAAACCTAGACGCATAAATCGCAGCACCTAAGTTAAGTTTATTGCCTCCTGAATCATCGGTCTGAAGAGTATTTTCTAGTCTTTCTTCTTCTTCACGTAAAGCCCTTGAGAGCTTCTTTCTACAATATCTCTTCCATGCTGCTTGTATAAAACATGCTGCCCATGTTCGCCACTGCACTGAGTGATACCTGGTAAAAGAAGAAAAAAATCATTGCCCAAAAGACAACAAGAGTTATTTAGGGGATACATTGAACTAAACTTGACAAACAAGTTACAAGGTAGGTTAAAAAATATTTAGGGTTAGGTTGCTTTTTTGAATAGGGAAGTCTTGCCTGAACATGTGCCGTAGTTGCTTGCTATTGATGCGACGATACTGAGTAGCAACAAATTTGAGATCATCAGCTGAGAGAACAAAGCCTTCGACTTCTGTCTGAGCTTGAACGGTGCTAGTAGAGATAGGGAAGTGAGAAGTGTTTGGATCTAGTGCCCATGTGAGAAGATCTCCACAGAATTGACCAACACCCAAGCTAACCGAATTGAAGAATCCGCTTTTGCCGCCATAAGTGGTTGTGCTAGTTAACTTTCCTCTCATTATAAACACCATATCCTCAAGTGGTTCACCTTCACGCACAATGTAACTGTTCTCCGTGTAGAGAGCCGGTTTCAAACGTGCACAAAGTGCGTCTAGTAACCGATCATCCATAGCTTTAAACCACGGCACCTGAAAATAAAAGAAGTTGGCCATAAGTGGATTGGTCCAAATCTATTATATAGTATTCATGGCTCCTCAAAACTCCTGATATAGAAGCTTATATTCTCACAACGTGAACCAATTAAGGTTTATATGTTTACCGTTTTGAGCATATTCAAGCAAAGATGGCGTTTAATGTCCTTTCTGAGATCTTTTGGAAGACTGGAGAGAAGAACTTCTTCCTCAACTCCTCTGGTTTCTTGCCATTTATACTGTTCGTATTTACGTACACGTTTTCTCAGATCGTCTGGTAACATACGGTGAGACATCCATTGCTCTGCATCTCTCCTTTTCACCCTCATTTCCTCAACTCTTACCGTAGTTGATTGCAAATATTTCTACAAAAAAATTTAAGAAAACATTTTTAGAATATTAATTCACTGTTTCATTGCTTGATGTCTCTGCTGACTCCTTAACCAAAAAGACAAGAGCAAGATGTGTAAAATTTTCTCATGTTAATCAGACATGGTCTGATAGAATTAGAGTTATTTTTCGAAACAACTCTATTTCCCTCCAAACCTTAATAAATGGGTAGTCCACAAAAAAAATGTTTTGCTTGATGCTCAAAGAAGAGTTACCTGCATGTTTCCTATGAGAAGAGCAAACAAAACTAGTCCAGAGATACAAATGATGACCGCGAAAATGATCTCTCCTTCAAAGGCACTTGTCTTCAAGTTTTGGCCCAGAGCACTATTCACAAAAGAGAAACAAGATTTGTATATCTATGAGTAACACTAAGAAGTTGTTAGCACATACCTATAGCAGGACCAACTTTTGCTTGTAAAACAAAAAAGTGCATATATATTCTAGTCTACAATGTCGTTATTATAACGTTATGAAATTCACTAGAGAGAAACGTAGATGAGAGTATAAGTGTTACAAACCTAAGGTTGCGAAGACCCCACCAGAAACAATAGAAAAACTTCTTAGGGAAGTCCATTGACTCCACGACTCCAGACTGCAATGCCTCAGCGAATATACCGAAGTTGAAAACAGTCGAGTTTTTAATCTCCTCTGGGTCCATCAACGGGCAAGAACCTATTAAATACTGGCTATTGTCTTCCCCACCCGAACAGTATAAGTACGCATGAATGCAACCTTTTATCTTAGCACATGTTTCACGCCAACATCTATCTTTCCTTTCAATCGATATCAAGTACCAAAAAGATCCAAAGACATGGCTAGCTAACATGTAGAGGAATAGGTTTAGAGCAGCTCCAGCCCATGCAGTCTCAGTTACCAAACCGGACGTTCTTGTTACTTCTTTAAAAAGCGGATAGATTCGTGCAATCCTTGGAACATACTGACAAAATATTACCCATTTCAGTAGCTCTTTTGTTACCAGTGACGCAGGTCGACCCATCGATGGAACAACAGCTAGAACAACTACCTATAAAAGCAATGAAAGTTTTAGATTCAACCAACATCTTGAAGTAAGATTTGAGAAAGTAGCTGTACCTGAGGAATAGGGAGAATAGAAAGAACATCGATTATAAAGTATGACTTGAGGTATCTCACAGCGATTTTTTTATAACTCTGAACAAGCTCTCCTCTTCCAAAACCACGAGAAGAAGGAGCAATGAAGCCAGTATTAAACTGAAACAACATGTGAACCACATAGAAAGCGTCGATGAAAGTGCGGAAAACACAAGCCACTGCCTCGAGTTTCTTGTCTAGTTTAAGACAGAATCTGCCTGGATCCACCACGGGGATGAAGAAAAACAGAGGATCAAATGCTAACGCTACAACACAAAGGAGCAAGAAAATCTTGTTCCAGTTTTGAAGATAAGAGTCGTTAGGGTTCATCACTCGTATTATCTTTTTCTTGTTCTCATTCTTCTTTTGAGAATGAAACGTTAATGGCTGCTGCTTAAAGTTTCTGATCTTCTCTGAGCCTTTCTCAAAGCTACGTCTAACTGTTTTTTTAATAACAGAAGTTACTGAAGGTCTGTTCCAAGAATCTTCATTTTCAGTAAACCTGTTACAGAAAAAAAAAATTAAATCAAGATTACTACATATTAACTCTTAATTAACAAGACTAACAACAAATCCAACTGATACATACTTTACAAACGTGTTTCTTTTGAGATTCATCATCTCCATCTACTCTTGTCCTCTTCAAAAGATTCTCAAACCTGTGAAAATAAAAATAAAAAATATTATCCATTTTTCTTTGATTATTACCCCGTTTTGAAACTCCAGTAACTAATAAAGACCCAGTAAAATAAACAGAGTAATTTGACCAAAAGAAAGAAACTCCAAGATAGAAGCAAGCAAACCTTGATTTAAGAGGAGGGATCTATAGTGTTTATTCACCAAACTGATGAGCTAAAAGATTAGCCGACAGAAATATTAAAAAAGGAAGAAGGATTACATCTATTTCCTGAAATGGAAGGAAGTAAAGAGAAGGGGTTGAAGGATAATGATGTTCTAATTTAGTCGAGGTGATGATGATATAGTAGTACTAGTTTGAGTTTATGCAGAGTTATACATTGTTTGAAAACTAAAGAGATGATGAAGATACGAGTCTGGATGTCGAACACAGAAATGACAGAGGTATATAATAGTAATAAATGTAGGAAAATGAAAAGATGAGATGACTTTTGACGAAGACTCAGTCAGTCAACCCCCAAAAACAAAAATAAAAAAATAACAAAACAATTCCAAATTGGCTTTTTCTTGAGACGAATAAGGGTATTCCTACTTCTAGAGCAAATTAATATCATATCTATATATAGTATGATCATTATTTACGTAGTTATTGTTTGGATGTTGTACACACACCAACTCATCATTTCTGGACGTACAACACACACTCATGAGCCATGATGAAGAATGACTATAGTAGTACTCTAATTTTCTATTTTGTTTATTGCATTCTGTGGATATTTTTGTTATGCATTTTCAGTCTTGGTCGTGGGATTAATTTTATGAACACTGTATCTGAATTCTTGAAGCCACAGACGTTGATTAGTTTAGTCTATACATATATTCCAAGAAAGAATCAATTATTTTAAAACCTCAGGGTTTGAGGTTTAGTACACTTGAGGAGACTTTTCAATCTTTTTTGGGGTTAAGTAAGACGTCATTTTCTCCTCTAAAAAAAACAAAACTAGTAAAGAGGAAAGAGATGAGATACTCAGTGATGCGTAGTTGCATACTAAATTGCATTATGAACGGTCCACAGGAAAATGGAGGAAATTGAGATAGATAACTGTGACATATTAATATTATACAATGATATGGTCTCTACAATGCTTACTCATTCTCAAAATAAAATAAAAAAGGTGCAAATACAACTTAAAAAGCTGACCACTACTAACCAATTAATCTTTTAGTCTAATTTATTAGCCTTCAACAGAGATCATGAAACCCCTATGATTCATTTTTGGAGGTTTTCTATAATATGCTTGAAACGCCATGAACCAGTAACACCTTCCTTGCTTGGTTGCTTCCTGTTGATCAGATATCATGGCTTGATTAAGACTTGAGATTACAGTAACTAAGGCTTGTCTTCATCTGACTGAGGACATGAAGGCCCTGGGATCGAATCCACAAAGAACTCCTCTACACAATACAGTGGGGGAAACGAACAAGATTGGTTAGTGAATGATCATATAAAATGAAAGAAACATATTTAGATTTGATGTGTTATTACCTATGTCCTCTTGTTCCGGAGAATCAAGTAAAATCTCTGAATCAGATGGAAGAAATGGGGAACCAGGATAGTTTCCTAACGCCCCTAAGTCTGAAAATTACAAGATCTCCATTAATCAGACACTAAACATCAATACGGCTACTTGCATTAACTATGTTTCTATAGAAAGAACATATACATACCTCCAAGATTTGACAAATCAGCTGTGAGATCAGAGAGGCTAAAGTTCCAAGGAATCTGATCAAAAGGCCTCAGATTGTCTCTGGAATTACCAGCTCCTCCATCTGGTCCAAGCTGCAACCCAACTGAAGTCCCCACATCAGATGTGAAAGCAGAATCAAGAGCTGACGTGTCCATCCCCATCCCTGACATGTCTGAAGCAGCAAAAGGGAAGTGTCCACTCGACGCCACGGAAGCTGGACTCACCGGCATCTCCGACACTGATGACATGCCATTGTTTGGTGGAATCATTGGAGGAGTTGGATCAGCCGCAGTTGTATCTATCACCATACTACACAACAATGAAGAATCAGTAAAAAGACTTTGCTAAGACTAAGTTAATCTCTAACTGGAAACTTGGGTTCTTACTCATTCCCTGAGTTCATCCTCATTGGTTGGAAGTTCCCAGGGGCAGGGACTCCATTAACCACGTGGCAGCTTGACATTCCCATTGCATCAATATGAGGATGGCCTGGAACATGCATTTGAGGATGTTGTAGTACTGGGTATCCCATTGGCATGTTGTTAACTGCGCTACAAACCTCTAGTGTTAAATAACAGTGAAACACAAATACTCCCTCCTACGATTTCATATTAAGTGTTGTTTTAACTTTTAAATTTTGTTTATCGTTTTACATTTCCAATGCATATTTTAAACAATTTTTCCAAATTTTACTCTTATTTTTAGTTCACTAATTAATGAAACCAAACAAAAAATTATATTAAATAGGAGTAAAACAGATCTTAATTCGTGTGCAACAACCTTAAAGGCTCTCATTAAGAGAGAGAGAAGGAGTAATAAAAAGATGTTTGTGAGTGATAGAAGTGAGTCAGACTTACCAGGGGCCATAGGATGAATCCCATTCTGCATTGGGACCAATGGAACTTTAGGATGAACAGGATACTTCATGAGGTGATACTGGTGCTCAAGCAAATGATTAAACACAATGATCTGCTTCTTCAGTTTCAGTCTAATATAATAAGCTCTGAAAAAATCTGCATTCTCTTCTTCCAGTTTCTGCCATACTAAAGTTGTGAAACCAGGGTCAATTCTTGCACGGGTCAAGAGGGTCTTCACCACCTCATCTCTGTTCATGTACAGCTGAAGACATCTCTCGATCAAATTTTGGACCTACACAAGAAGAAGATCACATGAACAGACACACACACACACAAATATGTATAAGCAAAGGAAGGTGAGCCAAAGTTTCACTTACGAGTTCAATATCTTGCCTTGAAACTTTCCTACCGTCATTACTTGAGGCAGAGACAGAACCAGAGTCTTGTATAGGAGCTTCTAATGACTGGTTGTTCTTCTGTTCGCCTTGGGACTCATGTGAAACTTGTGTAGAGGACTGCATCTCCTGTGTGCTCTGCAAATCCCAATAAAACCTTTCTCTTAATCCAAAGTATGTTTACAAATGCTGAAGTAGCTAGCTACAACCTTTCATTACAGTCAACTTTCTTTATATGTTGGTCCAACTTCCTATCTATGTAAGCATTGACCTAATCCTGAGATTTTATTACTGTTTAGAGACATAAAAATAAGCTTTCAATTGGGAAACATCTCAAAAAAAAAAAAAAAAGAAAGAGCAAAATAGAGAAAGTTGCAAAACTATCTCACAGTTTTCAACAGAGTAAGACAGAGAAAACATTATAACAAGAAGAAGAAAAATGTTTGTAGACGAACCTGACCGTTCTTCATTAGAGTTGAATATAAACTATTCAGTAACTAACAACTATTCTCCTTAACAATGTTCCATCTGGACAAGCATGTTTCTGATGTATGTTTGACCAAAATACAAAACCTGTATTGACATAAACTGTTTTAGTTAAATGTCAACATGTAAGAAAAGAATGATTAGAAAAATAAAGCATGAAAAGGTGAGTTCTTTAACATTGTTTAATAGTAATCTAGATGCCACTTAGGCACACCAACGCAACCTTCAGTAACAACTATTCTCTTTAACTGGGCACGAATGTTTCTAATGGGTTTTGGCAAAATATAAACCTGGACTGATATAAACTGCATAGTTAATTCGTTATCTTATAAAAGAATGATTAAAAAACGCATCTTTGAAACTGCTAATGATAAGGAGCATGGAAAAAAGTGAGTGATTAAGCATTGTTTAATAGGAATCTAGATACCCACACACTAAAGAATCTTAAGTAAATAATAAAATAATTCATACAGCTAATTGGCTTCAAACTACAAGTACACACAAAAACAAAAAAGTCTCTTGCTTTTGGAATCATCAACTCTAATAAAAAACGAAACTTTACTATTCAGACAGCAAATCTGAAACCCTAGTAGATTGTTACCACTTCTGCAAAGACAAAAGCATGATGCTCAACGAATCTAAGAAACCAAACAGATCTATCAGGAATTGCTCACTATCTCAAAAGTTTTGTTTTTTTTTTCCTTATTTTGATAGCTAAGACAACAAGTCTATAAACAAAGAAACACGACCAAAAGATTATCCGACAAGAACCGAAGTCTTCTCCTCACCTTAATTTTCAGACCGAACTCAAACCAAAATGGTAACACTTCCGACAGAGGTTTTCTCGACGAGTTTTTATGGGGACTACGAACAAGTTCTCTCGAAGATTGAGAGGATATAACGAAATCTGAACCAGATTTTGAAAGAGGAGTCGGTGAAGTTCGTTTCAAGTAAAGATCTGGGCGTTTTTTTTCCGAGAGGGAGAAGAAGATAAAAAGAACAAGAGATAGCAAGAGGTTTCGCTACTACGCCATTACAGATAATAAGCTGAACTCAACAACCCTCAAGGAGAAGAAGGAGGCAGGGAAGCAGTAGAACAAGAAGAGAACCGCGAGAGAGAAAGGGAAAAGAGAATCTCACCATAATTAATTTCATTTATAGTCTTTATTAGTTACCACTTACGACCCACTAATTACTACATTGTCTTTTTAACTTTTTACTAGCTTTAAATAGTCAGTGAAAAAAATAAAATTACTAGAAGAAAAAATTACGGCTTCTTAGTAGTAGCTTGGCTCGGCTTCACTGGCGAGAGAGATTGTAATTATAAATTTACTGTTGTAACGCTGCTTATGATTTTTTTTTCCGTGTAAATTAGCTTATGAATTATATAAGAAAACAAATTATTGTTTGTAACGGTGAAAGTAGCCAATACTCTTCACAGAAGGCAGTGTGTCTCACAATACTCGAGATAGTTTTTTATAAAATGATGCATCTAAGTTATTTATTTTGTTATAATGTTTAAAAATGCATCTATTCCAGTTAAGTTTATAGGGTACAAGAAATGTAATATGTATAACAGCTAGTGAAAGGTAATTGCTAAGTTGTTGGTGAGGTGTTGGATGTTACGAGATGGCATGGACCTCCCCCCACTGTACTACTCTCAGTCTCCGGGAATAGCATCTCTTTCTTTCTCTGTTTTTATTGTATATCTCTTTAGGACCACTTTTTATTATTTTTTGTAATTTTCTAACAAGAAAATGTTGAAAGAATCAGAAGAAATATCATACCATACACAAGATCTCTTGATTGCGAGCTTATGGCATTATTTTTTTTTCTTTTTTGTTTGTAAATGATATACAGACATGCATGTCCACGTTATGTTAATTTTTCCTAGTGACTTATATAATTCTGCTTGAATAGTCGTCTTCACCTATGTTTTTATGTCATTATACATATCACAATACTAAAAGGCAAATATAGGAAAATCAAACCAATGAGAGAATAGAAGTTACCACGACATAAATATAGGACAGTTACCACTAAGACATTGAAACTTTTTTGGACACATATACAAAAATCATTAAGTATGTAATCACAAATTCTTATGTACAGTTACAATAATATGAATTCAACTTTCAAGACTCCGATACTTTGTTTTGTAAAAAAAAAGTAAGTGATTAAGCTAATATATTCTTTGAAAGTGTGAGAACATTGATAAATACGAAAAAACATAGATTTTTGTTTTTGTGACAAAGTTAAGAATTTTGCAAAAGTAAGTTTAACTTATAAATTTTCGTGACAAATATGAAAAAGCATAGATTTTTGTACAATTTTAACAAAACAACTCAAAACATAGTTCTCTAATGTCTTAATAAAATATTATTTAAGGGTGCAATAATTAAATATATCAATTCAATAAATTTTGTAATTTATAGACAAAACAATAACACAACAAATTTTGAAACATTTGTTTAACCTATCGATTTCTTTTCATGAGAATCCAACTAAACAAAATAAAAAAACAATTAGATTTACAAATATTTAATTACCATTTTATTCAATTTTGATTAATTTCAAATTGTAATAATGTATCTTTTTGAAGTTACAAAAAAATAATGTTCTTTCTTTATTACACTAGCATTATATATAGATTCTATATACACAAATAAATATAATATAACAACATAAGCTTGCTTTCCACAATTCATATAAAAACTTTTTAAGTTATCCACCAAAGCAAATTAATTAAATCAATCAAATTGTTTGAATACAGTAAATTGATATATAATTTTATTTTAAGCTAAATTATTTAAAAAGCGTATTTTCATTAAAAAAACAAAATAATAAATAACTAAAACTGATTTGATGATAATTTTTATGACATATATATATATATATATATATCAATTATGTGAAAGAAATAGAAACTTAATATGGAAAAAAATCTTAAATACAAAAAACTCTAAAAATTAACAAAAAAAACTAATAAAAATTAAACTGTGATATCACTTGAAAGCTTCTTAGACAATATTAATAAAATATTTAAGCGATAATTAGACAAATTTGATTTTTTTTTTTTTTTGTCAGCCAAAAGCTTATTATTAATTAGCATCAGTTATTTCAAGATGTTTAAGAAATGATGGACAAAAAAAATAGGATGGACATAAATGATATATGAACTATAAATAGTACTTTGTAAAGCTGACTTAGATAACACATTTGCACATCTATTTTCAGTCCTTTTTGATGCCTAAATTCAATTTCTTCAGAACAGTTATTCCATAAAGAGATCGTATGAGATATTTTTTTGATATTCAGATTTGTTTCTTGACTGTTAAGAAGATTGATAACTGTAAAAATATTTTTTTCGAATATGATATGTCTATAACCGAATCCCCAACATTAGACAAATTTGCTTAAAAAATAAATAATTTCATTTTTCTTATATTATATAATAAATATATATTATTTACTGATAATAAAAATATAGTTATTCATCTATCATAAATATCTATGCAAATATGTGAATCAAGTACAACAATCAAACAACATAATGATTTCCACAAAGAAAATTTTAAAAATATATTTATGTTATGTAGTTTTATTTTATATTTTTTAAATAATGTAATACACTTATTTTTTAGAATTGAGAAATACATATAATATCTACGCACGGTTAAAAAATCTAGTGCTATCAGAAAGTATCCCCTTTTCACTAGTGGGTGCTCTTATTTGGTATAAAATTACTATTAAGAGATTTAGTTATATTATAAATACCAAAGCTTTGGAGATACTAAATATGTGCTTATCTATAAAAAAAATACATGTGCAGGACTTTAGATTTCAACATAGATGTATTGAGATAAATTTCAAATCTAGAACCTTGTCTATATCTTAATTTTCTCAGTAGTTAACTTTTGAAACGTTTCAAATTAATTTGTACTCTTTTGAAGACACTTATCGCTTGTAACTTGTGACTTCGTAGTTATCAGCAAGTCGGTATTAATTGTTTTTGGCATTTATTCAATGAAAGTTGAATTATTATTTCTAATAATTTCGAGCATTACAACTGACGCCGGCTAAGGAGCCGTCACGAGCCACGCACTTGACCCACGTGAACCCAATTAAAAACACTGTTACTAGTTTAACAAAAACGCATGAAGTTAATGAAACAGACACATTCGCTTCACCAATTACGTTCAGTTCCATTAATCCGCTGGACCCACCAATTAAAAATTAAGTTTCGTCACGGAAAGTTTTTTTTTTTTTGCTTAAGGTCATGATCCATTAATAACACGACATGTGTAATCGTTTGCCGGTGAAGTTAACGTCGGAGAAGCTGGCCGCCGCGTGGCATATATATGCTGACAAACTCGGAAGAGAGCGGTCACTGACACGTGGCAGTAAAGGAGAGGAAGAGCGTGGAGTGTGCTTGACCATTTATCGCCTTGGGATTTGAGACTTTTTTAAGGGTTAAATTGGTAAGACAAGTCAACACTTTGATAATTTTTTTCCTTTACGTATACGGTCTGTGTTAGTTCTTCTAACCACGTAAACACTTTCTTTAAACCGTCCAATAAAAATAACTAAAGAGTGATTGATTGATAAGTGTATGGTTTAAGCACCTAAACATCCTGTTATAGAGACATAAAGCATCTTTTCCAAAACTTGGGATATTAGTTAATAATAGTATACTATTATATACAACAAGTTCACCCTTGATACATATGTATACAAGAAAACTATATTATAGAAGTCTTATGATATCGTAATGTACTTGTTGCTAACACTGCGAGGTGGTGTTTACATTTTACTTCCCCACATAGAGACCTATATAATATAAATTAAAGCTTTATATACGAAACAAAAGGAGGGCATGCATGGGCATGAATGGAACCTGAAAATAATGGAGTCAAAAGGGAGGAACCGATCGAGAGGACCTTCTAGCTAAAGTTTTGTCCCTGTCTACAGAGAATTTACCTTAACAAAGACAACTCAAATTGATAGGCATCCATGGACGGACCCCAATATTATTACTCTTATTTTTAATATAAAATCTAAGCAAGGAAACATGTAAATGTCTTTTTATATCTTGCACTATAATGCATAACCTAGTAGATGTCAGTGTCATACTCAATGAGAGACCTCATGGGCTTTTTAGTATGGGCTCAGCTGCACAGAAGGTCAATAGCACTTCTAAATGAACATAAGATCCATGTATTTATAAGGCCGACGTATAACATATAACTTCGTTAAGGAAAAAACCATATAACTTATGACACACAACATTTACCATAGACATTTTTTTTTGGTCAAACCATAAACAGATTAACCTTTTGTTTTTATAAACAGTTGTCATATAAATACGAGGTACATACACTCATCAATGTTTGGCATGTTTCGTTTTCGGTTTTCAAGTCATCTCTTCTTTAAAATGATAGATCGTACATTTTCCGTTAAGTAGCTAGAGCAGCTATTCGTCTTATAGACACTTCATTTCTTACACGCATTCTGAAAAGAAAAATGAAAACGCATTTGATCTCATATAATATTCTTCAATCGACATTTTGATTGATTACATATCATATCTTTAACCCCCACATGTGATCAATATTTGTTGTTAGATACTTGTCTGATTCATGCCTTTTTAGAATCAAATATTTATATAGACACTATAATGTAATATTTATATAGACACTATATGTGCTTCTTTTCTCCGCATCTCACTCCATTTGGTCTAATTCCATATGTGACATTTCCCCATAATAAAGAGATAAAACCCTTGAAAATATAGAATTAGGGAGGTTACTGGGAGATGAATTTGTGTAGAGTTTGTGAATTTTGAGAGTTGATAGATTTTAAAAAAGTTATGTAGATTGTAAAAATTTATATATATTGACTTATGAAATTTGATCATAACTTTTTTAGATTGATATAGATTTTCATGAATTTGTATTACCTCTTTTCTATCATTTTTTATAAAATAAATATAAAATATATTTATTTTCTAAATCATATAGCATGATTATTTATTTTTTGATTTCAAATTAAAAAAAAAAAATACTGATACATACAAAATTGAACAATTTTCTTAAATAGCCATTTTAAAATATTTTGTTACAAAAAGAGCATTAAAAAAAAGGAAATGACCGAAAAAAGTTTCATTAAAAATATAAAAGATAATTTTACCTCTTACGGTATAGTGTATAAGTAATAAAAAAGTTGTTTTTATATTTTTTTTCAAATTCGAACATTTTTATAGTTTTTATAATATTTCTATTTTATAAATAAATATTTTTTTCAAATTTTCTTTTTGAAATTCGAATTTTTTTTTTTGAAATTTTTTTTTAAAAAATATATATATTTTGAAATTATTAAGATTTGTAAATGTAATTATTATTATTTATATTAAAAATATAATATTTTAAAAATAATTACATATTCAAAAATGTAAAAGTATATAAATGTAATGAATTATAGTTTTGAATATATAATTTGGATTTAAGGTGCAATAAATATTTGGTAAAAATAATTATTTTGTTTTCTAGTATTTTTATCATAAGGATTTTGAAAATCACATGAATACATATGATATTTTGAAAGTTGAGTCTTATGAGTAAAAATGAATAGAATTCATCTCCCAATAACACTAGATTTAGTTAGAATTATAGAATCAATAATAACTAAACTTTTTGAATAACAAGAGATTTGAATGAATTTTGAAAATTCTTAAACCGATAATAATGGATTATACCAGGGTTCTAAAAATCGATCTAGGCGGCGCCTAGGCCCTCGTCTAGGCAGCAACTCGGTCCTATCCGAAACGATTTTCTTAAAATCCGATTTATACCGATTTATATGATTCAAATTGGTTTAAACTGTTCTAAATCAGTTAAAATTGGTTAAAATCGATCTAAAATTGTCTATATATGTTAAATAAAGCAATAATATTATTACAAATCTACAAATTTGTCTACTTTCTTCTGTTTTGTATATCTAATTTTGATAATTCATCACAATAATTTTATAATAAAACTTAAAAACTAAAATATGTTATACAAATGTATAAAATATATAAAATAAATCAACAATTTGCTAACGCCTAGGCCTCGCCTAGGCCCCGAATAATCTGCCTAGTCGCTAGTCTTCTATAAAGCGTCTAGTTACCGCCTAGCGATTTTTAGAACATTGGATTATACTAAGATTTTTATAATTCAAGAACCAATAACAATGGATTCTTAAAATTCACAAACTCTACACAAATTCATCTCCCAATAACCGTCCCTTAGTCTGATCTCGAGATACTGTTAACGCGCATATTTGTAATCAATATTATGTTCAATTAATTAACAAAAAAAAATATGTTACAGAATCACATAGGACTACGCTAAGAATCACAGGTCACAACCATTCAGTGTCGTGCCCACTTTTCATGCCATCAGACCAAAATAATATACTCCATCCGTTTTCGAAAGTAAAGTAAGATGTTTTAGATTTTTTTACTTGTTCCACAAAAATAAATTTTCTAAATTGTTAAGATACTTTTTTATACTTTTGAGAAACATCAAATGAAAATATTTGAATTGATTAAATTTCATTGGTGAAAAGTTATTGAAAATTGTATAATAAACAAAAAAAATTAAATTATAAATATTTATTGAATTCTTAATAAGCATAAACACTTTAGAAAATTTTAGTTTCGGAAATAGAGGGAGTATGAAAAATACAGAAGATTTGTTCTCATGAACTAGCTATAATTCTCTTTACTCCCTTTTCCTGTTCTTTATCCTCTCTTATTTGATTATAATATTATTCTTTAGTTTGGTGGAATTCCACCAAACTTTCCTCTTATATCAAACTTTCAAATGGAATGTCTGAGAATTTGCTTGGACAAGAATCCCTAGTGTTATTACTATCAACTATCATCAACTAAGTGTAGTTTTAAATTTTTCAATTTCATGCACTATTTATATAAGAGAATATTTGTATTCGCCTATTTCGTAATGTAAGTTGCAAATATTAACTCATTTAAACCCAAGATTATATAAGAATAACATATTGGTAGAGGCATATTAGTCTTTTCCAAAGTCAAACACAGGGAAGCTCCTTCCTTCATCTAACTGTCTGTAAAAGACCAAATTTACAACCGCAAGTCAAAGGTTTAAAGATGTTTATTAAATATTCAACCAAAAAAAAAAAAAAAGATGTTTATTAAATACAAACAAATATTTTAAAATTATTTATGGTTGTATCTGTCGTTCTTCTCTCTGATGAACGAGGCCGTTGAAGCAACGCACAGTGCAAAACTGCAGTCTACAGATTCGTTTTCTTCTACTCATCGCATTAAATTAATTGTTAAACAGTATATTTGAATAATTGAGTATGATAATAGTAATAAATAATTATTCTAGGAATTAATCAGACATGCGCAGTTATAAAATAACCTGTCTAGTTTTCAATTCTTTTTCGAGCCCCTCTCTCTCACTCTTTCTTTCGAGGAACATAAGAAAGAGCTCTTTGTGTTCGTGTCGAGGACGACATATTGTTTGATCTTTGTTGTTCCGACAAGACGGGGAAATGGATAGACGACGTCGGAGACACAGCAAGGCCAAAGCTTCGTGTTCCGAAGGTGAACATCTTTCTCTCTCTGATTATATCTCTGTCTTTCTTTGGTTCGAGTCTGATGTTTGATCGTTAGCAGAAGTAAGTAGCATCGAATGGGAAGCTGTGAAGATGTCGGAGGAAGAAGAAGATCTCATTTCTCGGATGTATAAACTCGTCGGAGACAGGTAAGCTGTTCGTTTCTATATGAATCTTTTATTACTTCTTCTAGTATTATATTATTGGATCGTAACATGACTATGTCCGGCCTCAGTGTTGATTCAGATTGTTTAGCAAACACACATTCTTACTTATAGTCTATAATGGAATTCAAAATGTTTCCTCAAATTTGGTTTGGTTCAGTTTGATTTTGATAACTGGAATGTTTGTAAATAATTGAGATTGTCCATAGAATTTCGGTTTGGTCCAGATATGTTAAACCAGATTAAAAAGTTTGGTTGTGTAGCTTTTGTTAAACTTTTTGATGGTCTATATGTGTAGGTGGGAATTGATAGCCGGGAGGATTCCTGGGCGGACGCCGGAGGAGATCGAAAGATATTGGCTTATGAAACACGGTGTCGTTTTTGCCAACAAACGAAGAGAATTTCTTAGGAGATGATTTTTGTATTAATTAAAAAAATTGTCCTCTTCTGAATATTCGCTTGACAAGGAAAAACTAAAAGCAGATGTTGTTTTAATTTACTAGTTTTTAATGTATAATTAATTTCTATATATAAAAAAAAAATTCTTAGGAGCTTCAATATTTTTTTATCATCGGTTGACATCCATATAAATGAGTTGCAACAACATTTCTGCATAGGCGAATTCTTTAATTGAACCACCCTTCAAAGTTCAAACTATTATTCGTATTATTTGTTAGTGGACGGAAATTTTGGATAAGCTAGAAAATATGGGCTAGTTCGTAAGCCCATTACTCTGTCTCAAAGAGGAAACCATACCTCAGGGCCGAAATGAAGCCCATTCCCCAGTTAAGACTTCTAAGACCCGCAATTTCACAGCAGTAGACATGCATGCCGTTTGTGTTAAAAAAAAAAAAAAAAGACATGCATGCCGTTTGAATATTTGATTCACAGCAATTATACGTTCTAGGTGTAGCCCCCCTTCACAAAAAGAACATTAATTCCGGAGTTATTCTTGGGAGTTATTCTTGGGTTAATCAACCAATAATATTTAGTTATTTCAAATTCGATATCTTTTAAAAAAAAAAACAAAATATTGTCAGATTATATTACGTTTTTAAAATTAAAAAAAAGTATAAATAAATAAAAATAATCATAGTTGCAAAAAAAAAAAGTCAAAAAAAATTAATACCATAAACAAAACACTAAACTCTAAATCTAAACCCTAAACCCTTTGGTAAACCCTAAACCCTTTGATAAATTTTAAATTCTTGAATTTAAAAAAAAAATATTTTTAACACAATCAACAAAACACTAAACTCTAAATCCGAATCCTAAATCCTAAACCTTTGTGTAAACCCTAAACCCTTGGATAAATCCGAAACTCTTGGATCAATCTTAAACCCTAAGATTTAATATTTATTCAAGAGTTTAGGGTTTACCTAAAAGTTTATGATTTAATATTTGTTCGCAGCGTTAAAAATAACTTTTGAAAAACAAATTCTTTTTTTTTGCGATTAAAAAATCTTCTTTTTGTGATTAATACAATTTTTATTTTAAAAATATAATATAATTCAATATTATTTTGTTTTCTTTTTTAAAAGATACTAAATCTAAAATGACACAATTCTATTGGCTGGTGAACCTACAGGTTCACCTCCTGGATGAACCCAAAAATAAGTCTTAATTCAGTGGCATAAGTCGAATATAAAATGCAAAAATTCCTTTTGATCAGTCTAATTTTTGTATAAACTGGATTTGTCAAATGATTCAAAACTATATAAAAATGTAGTATTTATGATTTTATTCCGAAAATTCTCATACATCTTATTACTTTCTACAAGTAGAGTGTGCTGCTATATATTAAAAAATCTATATAATTATGTGACCGTGTAGATTTAATGTTGGTTGTTGCCCATAGCGATGCTGAAAAACCCGACAAACCTTTAATCTTTAGACAAATACAATTAAAGTGTTAAGATGTTTTCCCACGTGCTTATCGAAAAAGACTCCGGTGTGTTCACACTTGGCGTGGCTAACACTGCTGAATTATAGTGTTTTGTTGGTATTATTGGTACTATTATTTTAACTAATCCGTGAACTAGGAATATATGATTTCGGTTTGTCACCTCGTTAGGTAATCAACAAATTTGATCTGTGGATTTGATTTGTAAATAAAGTTCCAATACTCTCCTATGGGTTTGACCTGTAATTTTTGAAATGATATAATTGTTTTTAACAATTATTCATAGTTTTAAGCAAAAATAAATAAAAATTTCTCCAAAGTAGAACCTTATCTGTGGTAAAAACCAAAGGAAACAAAAAAAACAAAGGAAGAAAAAAAATCTACATATTTTTACTTTATCAATTACTAAAACTAAAGTTGTTTCATGCCACACTTAACACGTTTTTCATCAATCCTGAGAATAATTGCATTATAAAATATAAAGCAGTGTTTTGGAAAAGATTAAAAAGTTAAAACAAAGGATATAAAAACGAAAACTATAGATCTTCCATTATTTCAAGCTGCTCTTGATATTTTGATCGATGTGATGTGACCGTATGGGGTTTAAAAGGGTAGGTTCACGCACGGATAAGACTTTTCTTGGAAATTACCGGGTACTTTACAAAATTTCACTGAAATTTCAGCTTGATTGTACATATTATCCTTGTCAAATACCATTTTTACGTGGATCTCCATCTATTCTGAATTTCAAATGTCTCTTGGTTCTTATCCTCTCTGTTGATATGAAAATATTGTGTTTGGAAGTTCTGTTTTCTTAAAGAAACCAGCACTAAAATTACACATTTAATTTGGCGCATTTTGTGTGGTTTACCAAATTGTCACATGCAGCATAATTAACACATATAAATTTGGTTTGAGGTCTTCCAACTTTGAATCATCATTTCTGTATGAGTGTCAGTCCTTGACCATGACGATATATCGATACTCGAATCGTTCCCTTTCAAGTTGAAGATAAGTTAATTTAATGAACATTGATTTATGGCTAAAATACTTTAAAACTTAGAAACTATCTTCTAATCAATTACATAAATATGAATCAATCATATAATATGGATGTTAAGTAAGCTACAACCTGGTGGATGAATTCATTAAAAAGTAATATTAAACTAACACAAGCATATAGATTATTAGGAACCACTGCATTTAGACTAAGTTTAAATCATGTTATCAATCCGAAGTAACAACAACGCACAGCTTGAATACTTTAAACCCCTAGTCATATATTTCAATTGTGTTTGATTAGTTAATTTATAATTATGAATAAAGTAATTAGTCCATGTGCACGTATATGTGTCTCTCCACGATCAGTTTACTTAAATGATACTCCCTCCGAATACAAATATATGATGTTTTAGACTTTTCGTTTGTATACAAATATATGATGTTTTATCTCAAATTAATGTTTTTTTATTTAAAAATAAAATATAAATTAAAATGTAAAATGGTAAGTGGTTGAATTTTATTGGGATCCAAATAAAACTTTACATCTAAAACAAAAAATAATAAATAAAATTATATAATAAAGTTTTCCGTGAATAAGCTTAAACATCTTACATTTGTTATCTCAACTGGATGTTTATTATCTATTCGTTTGATCAGACGCGTAGGAAAAAGAGTAGACGCGTTGCATAGAGTAAACATCCAGTTGAGATATAAATGTAATCTTATTTAGTGAGCCTCTATCTACCAGCAGCCTCTAATCGCTAACTTCCAAAAAAAATCATTAGTTTACTTTTGACTCAGAAAGCTACAAGGTTGATAACCGAGAACCATAGAATATACAGTAATGTGGTTATATTAATAGTTTCTACTATTCATCGTATACACATATTATACTGTACGATGAACATGCCAAATGCATAAAGCCATACTCAATAAAGTACCTAGCATTTAATTTTGTTTTGTATCATTTTGTTCAATTATATGTATTCAAATGGTAGAGAGAGGTGATTTTTATAACACATGGAGGATGGATCATTAAGAACAAAAAGCAATACGTCGCTGTTAATCGTGTGAAAGGGAGAGAGGCGCATTAGTATATTCTCTAATCCACTACACCTGCATGGTTAGATTTGATACATAGATTCTTGAATTTACTTTTAGGGTAATACAGTCTTGATCTTTGACGCACCTATAAAAACATAATTAGCTTTTCGCTAAAAAGAAGCATAAGTAGTTACATAATCAACATCATACATATAATGTCTTATATTATTTTAATTAATCGAATAACTAGAATGTAAAACTATGACTATGAGTGATCAAATTGGCATGACATCACCCGTCCTTACGTCACTGGAAACCAAAATTAATAAATGAACCGGATCTGTAACGCGGTAAGACTAAGTTGTATCTTTGAAGATGATTTTTTTTCTGCATCACTTTGAAGATGATTGTTTATTGGTTTACTCGGCTGAAAATTTATAGCCACCAAATAAAAACAAAATAATCGAATTATAAAAAAATCATTTTAAAAGAAATATAATAAAATTAGATAATTTGATTGAGTGAGAGTTCATCAAACATGGGTTCTATTGTGATCAGGGAGAGAGATAGTTGACACTTTATTGATTATATATTATATGTAACTCATATGATCGATCAATAGTTGAATCTAAAAAGATTATAAACCTAAAATTTATACTTATATATGTTAAGTTTAGTAAGTAGATGATTTGTATTTCTAAATAAAAATCAGATACTAGTAACCACAACCTCATACGTTCTTTTTCTTTAGCATTTTGAGAATAATTGTAGTTATTTTTTTTTGTCAATTTCTCTACAATATCCTTTGTCTTTTCCACACAGCTTCTTCTTGACTAAGCTTAAAAACAAAAAGAAAAATAAATAATAAAAACAAAACAAAACTTATTGGGCAAGCACAAGGACATAAACCACATCACAATAGATTCTTTATCATCATTCGTTTATATAAACACACGAAACTCACATATCATCAAACTCACTCAAAAAAAGAAATACAGCGAATTCAAAAAAAAAAAAAAGATTCTTGCAAGTGAAAGCAGAGATGGTGATGGAAGAGAAACTCGTGATCAACGAACTGGAACAAGGGAGAGAGCTTGCCAAACGTCTGATGAGCAATCTCAAAGATACTTCCTCAATCGAATCCAGCAAAAGCTTGATCTCTGAGATCCTCAGTATCTACCAGAATGCTATTTCCATGTTAGACGACAAGAAGGTCCTTAAACGAAGCCGTGAGATCGATGACAAAGATTCTAAGAACGTGATTAAAAAGAGGTAAATTGAGTTCAAAAGATTGATTTTTTTTTTTGTATGTGTTTGTTTTCCAAATTTGAGATCTCATTCTCATGTGTCTTGTTCTTTGTGATTTGCAGGAAAGTGTTTGAGAAGAAGACAGAGAAAGTTAGTTTCTTTGTCGGAGCAGGACAAGAAAAGGGTTCAATTGATGATGGTTATTGCTGGAGAAAGTACGGTCAAAAAGAGATTCACGGATCCATAAACCCTAGGTATTATTATTAATCATCAATTATCATCATTTAATTTTAAATTTTTTGTCTTTTTTTTTTTTTTTGAACTGAAAATTTACTAACGTATTCTGTTTCTGTTATTTACAGAGGATATTTCAGATGCACGCATCGATTCACGCAAAACTGTTTAGCAGTGAAGCAAGTCCAAAAATCCGACAGAGATCCTTCCATTTTCGAAGTGAAGTATGTCGGGAGCCACACTTGTAACAACACTACTACATCTCCAAAGACACCGAACTTCTCTGTTTCGACGTTCCAGGAAGGAAACACAGCGGATGAGCAACGAGAAGACATCAAACCGACGAAAACAGAGGAAGCGATGATGAGTTTTGAAGATCTTGAGAGCAAGAAGAACATTTTCAGAACGTTTTCTTTCTCTAACTACGAGTTTGAGAATGGTGGTGGTGGTTGGAAAGGCAACCTCTTCCATGAGAATCAGCTGTCTCCTGCTGCGACTACGTCAGGGTCTGGAATCACTAGCGAGATTGCAACGGCTCCTGCTTCTGTTGAGAACTCGGAGACTGCAGATTCGTATTTCTCGTCTTTGGACAATATTATCGACTTTGGACCGGATTGGTTGCTGTCGTGTGACGTTTTGAATTGGTGAATGTAATATTAATGTGGTAGTAACTATATAGATGGTGACTGGTGAGTGTAATATTTAGGATTAGATTTAATATATTTGCTGATGGATTAGAGATTGGCTTTTTTTCAATAGGGGAGGGTTTGTTGATTCCCATTGAAGTTTAATGGTTCTTTATGATGATTAATAAATAAAATGTTACTATTAAGTTTACAAATTGATCATTTTGGAGTGATTAAAATTACATTGTTTTGTAAACCAAAGATATGCAATTAGATAGTAAAACAGATGATTTACAAATTATATCTTAGGTAGTATGGGCCTGAGCCCAATAAGAAATTAACAGCCCAATCCCATATTAACAGAGAGAGAGAGAGAGAGAAGTCGTTAGAATCTGGTAGATAGCCGGAGGAGAGACGCACAACCAAACTTACGAAGAAGAAGAAGAAGGATGATATACCGAAAGTGGAGTTTGCTGTCCGGTCCACCGGTTATCCTCGGCGGAGCTGTAGTCGCCGCGATCGCCGTCGGCATCGTCTTACAGAACGTATATTACTGCTCCATCTCTTTTTGTTTGGATCGTTTTTTTTATAATAGAGATCCGTAACAGGTCGTTAGATCTATATCTTGATTGGCTTCTCCTTTGATGTTACTCTGATCTCAAATTCATTTGATTAGCTAGTAATCGAAAGGAACCGTCCTCTGATCGAAAGTTTCTGTTGATCCAAAGATTTGGCTTTTTTTAATGATTAGGTTACGAAAGGGGAGCAAAAGAAGAATGTCTCACCAAACAAGTGAGATCATGGATAATGAGAAGAAGACGCTAGCTACGCAAGTGTGGTGTTAATCTCGTGAGTTGAAACGTTTTTAGTTCATGGAGTGTTTGTTGTAAGCTCAATAATGCTTTTTGTAAGCTTTTTGAACACACAGATCATTTTGTGTCTGTTTTAAGGTTATTGTTGCTAATAATAATTGATTGATAACAAGGCTCTCTAGAGTAAGTACAGAGTGCTAGGATGCTCTGAACATATTTCTTCATGCATATCTTCTTGGAACTCTCATCCCGAACCCACGTTTTAGCTTATCAACCCTGAGACCATGTAAGCATCAACCTCAGATACATAAAAAGTTAAGGCAAAAGAGATGGACTTTGTGGAAAGCTTACGTTGGGGCGAGTTTGCCAAGACTGTTTAGCTCTTCACCTGTATCTTCGTCTATGACTCTACCCGTGATGTAAACAGTGTAGGATCGATCTCTGTCCCTAGGGAGACCTCTGGCAATCAGCAAGCGCAGGTCTTTCTGGTGAAGCTCTCTTCCGTTCACAAACACTCTTGTGTTTCCTCCTGAGCAGTTCTCTGGCATTGGGTAGTTAAGCTCTTCAATGAAAGGCTGTAAGGAAAGGTGTCACGCCAACGTTAGTACACGTTAAGAAGAAGAAGCTGTAGAGAGACTGAAGAGTGATGTTTACCGGTAGTATTCCAAGACATTGACCTCCCATAACTCCCCAGAATCCAGCTCTGTAATCATACCTGATACCAAGGAGCAGAAGATAGCTTAGTAAATGACTAAGAGTTCACGAGATTGGAGGGACCTCGTGTACCAGTAGTTTCCAGGCCGGATTGGTCCAGCTTGCTTCTCCGCCATTTTCACCAGACGTTCAGCTACAAGATGCCCATTCACCAAAACATCACTTCCCCCTCGGTTCTGCATTGACTTCTTTAGATCATTGAAGCTACTTTTCACCATACTCGCGAATCCACCCTTTCGGGTTCTTCCGTCCTCTTCTCTATAGTCATCACCAGAATCTTGAGACACTCCGTTGTTGTGAGAGTAGTCATTAACGTCCATCTCGATTAGAACCGAAGCTTCTTTCATAGAGTTCTGTCTCTTGACTGTCTTGCTTAGTAACACCTTGTTCTGTTCTGAACGAGAGCTTTGGCTCCTTGCCCCTGAACGATCCTTTACGTTGATGGAAGAGTAAAAAGGCAAATCTGGAATGAGTTTCCTGCCTGTTTGACTGTCTGAACTAAGCTCGTCTTCAGAGAAGCTAGGAGAAGCAGGACCAGTTGATACATAGTCTAGGCAAGAGACGTCAAGAGCAGTTAACCAATGCAGCCTACTGAGAGTTTCTTCTTCTTCTCTTGCCGAAGCAGGATCAGTTGAGAGAATGAGTTTCTTATCAGCAAAGGAGAAATCTATCAGACAAGAACACGCTCCGCAGCGCAGTCTCTGTTGCTTTCTAGTAGCAGAATCTGTTTTGTCTGGCAGTTTCAGAATCTTGGAGCACTTTTTACAGTTAATAAATGGTGCACCACCAGCTACAGGGTGGACTAAGCGAGAACCACCTGATGATGATACAGCTCTAGAGGGTTTGCAATGACCACGAGATTGAGAAGCAGGAGGGTAAGGAGGTATAAAGGATCTAGGACTATGCAGTGGAGAAGGAAACGCAGTGCTTCTCTCATAAGGGTAGAAACCTATGTTATGAAGAGCATCAGGGAGCCCTGAGGGAGGATAAACTGAGCCTGAAGCTCTATGATATGGATCATAGCAGTGGAAGCAAGAGCAAGTTGATTGGTGAAGAAGCATTCCATTTCCTTGGTGTGTGTTAAACAAATCATGACAGTTATTGCTAGTATACTGTCTAGAGTAGTGGTGATGAGTTTGATGGTAATAAGGACCTGCAAGGTGTTTACCAGAGCTTGGAAACCGCAGTGGAGCCTTTTTGGATGACCTTGGGATCTGTTGCTCTTTGGGTTGATGAAGCTGTTCTTTTAGCTTATCCATTTTTTTCACAAGCTCAGCTCTGTCTTGCTGGATTGCTTCATCACTAGACACAGAATCTTGAAAGTAGTTAGAAGCAGAGAATCTGAACGACCGATCCAAACCAGATTGAGAACCGCTAACAACATTCTGTTTTGAACAAGGAACATCTGTTTGACCAGTTTGGTTGTGTCTTGATGAATCATCATCTGAATCAGATTCTTCTTCGCTTGAACAAGAGTTAACTTCAGTTTCTTTGGCTCTCGTTTTCACTGAGTTATCCGGCACTGGATCTGCTTCACGGTCCTTGTTTTTGGCTTTACATAGAAATAATAATAATTAAAAAAAAAAAAAAAAACTATCAGGTTTTGTCCAAAAGAGAAGATTGTAAAACGGGAAACTAACCGCAAAGAACGGTTCCACAACCACCGCACTGGAAGAAGGAACAGTCTTTGGGCTCTGGTAAGAGATTCTTGCACTTTGGACAACGAACTAGCTTCACTTCTATCGTAGACTCGGCCATTAGTTAAAACACTGAGCTGAGAAGAGAAATACTCAACAAGCAATATAAGAAGAAAGACCAAAGAAGACTGCTTCTTGAAGCAAAGACAGAGAGCTGAAGTTTTTGTTTTTTTTTTGCTTTTTCTTTAATGAGCTTTTTAGGTCTCTAGAGAGATGAGGAAGGTGGAATCTGTGAAGAACCTCTTGGTTCTATTCGTTACTCTTTCACCTAAAACCTTCATTTTTCCCCCACAAAAGTAAACTTGAAGAAGAGTAAATCAGAGAGAGAGAGAGAGAGAGTCGGACTGTAGTTTCCAGAAGTAAGCAACAGAACCGAAAAATTAAAACAGCTTAATGATTTTGCTCTTTGCTCTTTGCTCTTTAGGACCAGAGAAACGGTTTAAAGAATTTAAAGGTTTAGTTAGGCTTTGATGGTTATATCAAAAGTCCACATTTCATATTTGGTTCTTTTTCCACACATTAAAGAAAACGACTGATAAAGTGAGCTCATAATCGATTTATTATGGGCGGGACAATCTACAAAGTGGGCCATTTCTTCATTTTATGTTTCTTCTTTATTTTTGAAATCGCCAAGGAATAAAATTTAAAGATTATTTTTGCTTTTTTTAAAAAAAAAATTTTGTTGGAAATCCGAAATTTTTCTTATTACTGCTAAAATTTGCAAATTAATATTTGACATAACAATAAAAAATTTCATTATATATTTAGATAATTAGTAAAATACGGTTGGAATATAGTACTAGTAATCTAGTATGTAAGTGGAACTCACAAAATATCAAAGAAAACATTAAATTGATGAAGTGGTCAAAAGCTAAAGCTGGTTTTGAGACAATAAAGAAAACATTAAATTGATGAAGTGAGTAGTTAAATGTCTATTTCTCATTTAATTTTCTAATTCACTTGTACTGATTTTGATTTTTTTGTATATATTTTCATCATGTACTTGACTTTCGAAGACCTTAGACCATGATTATCCTTTGGGTTTCTTAAAAAATTAAAAAGCAAACTAATCGCGGACCGCCACGAGTCAGTGGAGCCCGCGAACAATGTAAGAAACTCACTAAGATCGGTTTTTAATTAATAGTTTTTGTAACCGATCCTTAATGGTTTTGTAGGGGTCCACGCATTAAGAAACCCACTAAAGATCCTGGATAATAATGCTCTTACTGCATTTTTATTGAATGTTTCAATATCTTTTTGTTCAATAAACAAACCGTGTGAACTTTC
This sequence comes from Brassica napus, assembly GCF_020379485.1. Taxonomy (NCBI): domain Eukaryota; kingdom Viridiplantae; phylum Streptophyta; class Magnoliopsida; order Brassicales; family Brassicaceae; genus Brassica; species Brassica napus. The sequence continues at coordinate 1,503,365 of NC_063447.1, forward strand.
CATCTAACATTTTTAACTTTTGAAAAAAAAGAGAGAGTTACAGTTGGTAAAATTTCAAAAGATTGAAGGAGGGAGAGGAACCAAACTTATTCCAATTCATTTGAGACAACGAAAAAAACAAATTAAAGCAAAAAAAAAAACAGATATGGTCGAAGGCTATATATCCTACATAGGAATAAGATTTAAAGTACAAAACTAAAGGTAAGCAAACTATCTTTTAAAGTTCGAACTCACTTCGAATCAATCAATCAAATTTGTTGTTGAAAAAAAAATTGTTATTGAACTAGGAAATTTCCAACACTGAATATGGGCCTATATGGACTCATTCGTAATCTTCACGACCTGTACTGTATTACGCAATAGGTATTACTACCACTCATTACACCGACCGAGGTGAAGCTCGGACCATTACCTTGATGGCTTGATTAATCCCAGATATCCCTAAACTACGTATGAAGTGGTCAATAAAGAGAACCATGTGATTTTTCTTCAAAAAATCCTTAGAACAATTTTTTTCATAACATAAACAGGTTAAAAAGAAGAAGAATTTTTTTTTGTCACATTTTAATTAGTCAAAGTAGTTCTAAAAATACAACCAGGCAACATAATCTTCTTGATTTCTTTCTTAATTTCGTAATTCTTCTTTCTATTCCACCAATATTTCCTCCGTTGACTAGAACTTGTGGTCATCTTAGAAGAAGCATATGCATTGTTGTTGTCTTTATCTTTTGCCATCACAGCTTGTAGACTCAAACGGGGCGGCCGAACGTGAGCTGGAGAGAAAGGCAGCAGTTTGCGTTCGATGATGTGAGCAAAAGAGGCGAGCTCGTAAGAATCGTAGAGTGGACTCTCACAGTCCCATATTTTGCTTGCACGACCATCAGTTAATACTGTTTTTTGTGAGTTATAGCTTCTTCCATGGAGTTGTGTGTTTGACATAACTGAAAGACTTGAGAGTTTCTTCGCTATCTTGTTTTCTGACAGCAACAAATAAGTTATAGCTTTGTCTGAGTTGTCTCTCGGTCGAAGTGTGTTGTTTATATAGGGATTGAAAATCTGAGCTGGCTAGATAGAATTTTGTGGGTTGAGTGTGTTTTTTACGTAGTAATAAATTGTGAGGCGGTTCTATTATTTACTTAATACCACTCGGTACTCGACGTAGCGATATGTGTATAATGTGCTGCATGCTGGTATGTTAACGTTCCTGTACAATTAATAATTTCCAGCTATCATTTTACAAATAGAGGAAAAAGATCTAAATATGCCACATTCCAAAATTCATATTTCCATTTGTATTATTGTGGATTCTTTTCTAAAAAATTATAATTATTTTCCCTAAATGAAAAGATATGGTACGCTTTATTATTATTTATCATCTATTTTGTTCATGAGAACTTAATGTGCCAAAGAGTAAAGAGTTTGGTGTGGGAAAAAAAAGAGGGCATGCATGAACCTGCGTGTGTTGTATATATGCTGTCCAGTGAAAAAGCGATAACGCATAAGATTTTCATCATCTTATTTTGGAAAATCATCTTATTATCGTATAAAGCAGAAAAGAAAAAGAAACACATGTGTAATATACTAATATATATGAAAAAACTTATTTACCAGTTTATCATTTTAAAATATCTTCACATTTTTTTTATGATCGGAGAAAGTTCCAGCCGGAAGTCCTTTACTGCTTGAACCAACGTGGTTTGGTTGTCGCATTTTTATTATATTTAAGATTATAACTGTTTGATGAGTGTTTTGATTTAAAATATACAGTTAGGAATGTCAAATGGACAAGTTGGGCGTGGCATTTTATTATATTTAAGATTAAAATTTAATTTTTATTGTAAAAGATGGAAGTATACTAAATTTCGTATATTTTATAGACTTAAACTTTATTAGTTTGTAATTTGAAGACGAGAAAATTTGATTTTGAAGTTTTTGTGATTTTGATGAAAAATATGACTTTCAGTTTCAGGAAAACATGATTTTGCGATTTTGACCGAAAAAATATAATTTTAACGGGAAATTACGATTTTGCGATTTTGGCGGAAAACACGATTTTATGGTTTTGATGGAAAAAAAAGTAATTTTTACGGGAAAATATGATTTTTTCAGTTTTGGCGAAAACTCGATTTTATGTTTTAGTAAGACAAAGTAAAATTATAATTTGTTTTCTTAATTTCTTAAATCTAGATATTTTAGCTATTTGTGCTGTCCAATGTCAAGATGGTCTTGTCCGGTTTTACCCATGAATCCAATTGGAATTGTCCATTTAAACCCATTTAACTTTGTATAATATAGGTGTGTCCATATTAACCTATAATAATTTGGACACAGCAGCCCTTTTGATATCCGTATATACAATACATATTTGTTGATAACGTGAAATATACACATTAGTCCAAAATATTATAATAATTCACTTTCAGAGATGGACTTGGATAGATCGGACGAGAATATATGCATAATACATCAATGTATAATATATGCTGATGAAACATTTCTCTCCAAATTTACCTGTGAAAATCTCTCGCCGTAAACATATTGTTATATGATATCCTAAAAAACATACGTAAAACGATAACATTACTTAGAGCACACGTTTATTGTAGGTCTTTTAGGTTGGATCTATTATCGTAATATAAGATACGATCTCTTAGTTTTTTAAGATATATAAGAGATATAAAAAACGTTATAATTATCGAAAGTTACTTTAAGATTTACATGCAAAGCGTAAAAGTATTCATATTATAAATCAGCTTAGTGCTAATCAGCTCATTAACGACAATATGCTTTTAGACATCATCAACACTACTAGGTCCTACCAATGATGTCATAATCACGGATAGCTGCTAACCACACCACTATAGTTTTATCTGCACTTACTCTATTGCGTAAATGATTATTGTACTTGAAAAAGACATGTCTAGATCAGATTCATTCAACAATCATATCTCTGATTGCACAAAATGCAAAGTAAAACCACTGTGATTAATACATATTTCTTCTACATAAAGATAAAAAAAAGTTTTTTTTTTGGTTCCTTACATTGAATCTAATAACAAAAGTAAAACTTATCTATCAACAATAAAAATAACAAACAACTTTTCAAGATTTCACAACATTTCACTCAAAAGCTGTACTGAAGAATCTACTCACCACATTCTCACACAGAATCTGCAGAACCTTAGCATTACTTGGCTTCACACATCTTGGCATCTTAAACTGTCCAGCAGATGAACCAAGGCCAAGAAAATGTTCCTGAATCTTCTTGAAAGTTCCTTTCTCGAGAACTCTCAGCTCCAAAGCTCCAATAGTCTTGCATTTTCTTGAACTCATGTAACCCGCATCGATGAACCCTTTGTCTAAACAGTTGCAGCAGTCTTGAAGAACATCTTCGTTTGTCTCACCTGAGATCTCCCAGAATATAACGTAATGTCCTGGCTCTGTAGAGAGATCTACATGGCTCGAGAAGTCTATGACTTCGATCTTTTCTTCTGAGAGTCTCTTTGCTGCTGATTCTACTGAAAGCTGAAGGTCTCTTTCAGTGTTCTTGTCGATGTTGATGGAGAGGATTAGGTTTCTCCTGCACACGAACTTGAGTTGTGGAGTCTTGTTGTAGAAACTCATGATCTTTACTACATCCCCAAGACGGTATCGATACAATCCTGCGCAATGTGGAACATATTTCACTTCAAATATATTATAGAAAAAATCTCTGAAAAATAACACTCCCTAACACTTTAAATCTTACAGTTTTCCGACTAACATTTTTAATAATTAAAGTAATATTTGTATCACAAAAAAAAACTTCCGATCTGACATACTATTCATCAAGTAAAAAAAGAAACTGACCAGTAATATTATAAAACCGATGATGTGTCAAGTTTTTTTAATTTAAAAAAATAATAATTACTTAACAAGGAGTTAAGCAGTAGGTAAACTCTTAGTACCTGCATAGTTTGTTAAGACAACCTCGTACTCTCGTCCGACCTTAACCTCAGTTAAACCAACCGGTTCCTGCTCTCCTTCCCCTGTTTCAGACACAAGTAAAAACTCAAAGTAACCAAGATTAGGAATCACAGCGAACGTAGCTTCCTCTGGAGACAATCTCGGCGTAACGTTAGCAGCAATCCACCCCTCCGAGCTACCGTAATCATGACTCACAAGAGGTAAATCACCAGCGTAATGCCTCAGCTTCTTCACATACGGCTCCATGGAGCCAGTCATGATCCCATAAACATACTTAGCGTTCGGGAACAGCGCAGGAATCAACCCGTACCAGTTGCTCAAACTCAAACACTTGTCGCGTATCGTCTCCGCTAGCTCAGGGTTAGGTGCCGTGAGGAGCTTCGACATTGCGGTGCGGACCGAAGGGACAGTGATACGACTACTCAAGACACCGTGTTTGATATCGGTAACGATCTCTTCCCAAACATGTTCAAAGGTCCTAAACGCGTGGACTAGACCGTGAGCGAAGGGGGCGAAGACGTACTGGACCTGGTCTCTGAAGAGGATCCCGGACAAGAGATGGCAGTACAGTGCTTGGTGAACATCAGGACTGAAGATGACTTCGTCGGGACTACAACAAAGAGACTGTATCGATCTCATCCCTGCTTTGAAGTTGGGGTTACGGTACACGTTAGTGGTTGCGGTTCCAATAGGTACACCTCCTGTTGATATGTATTGCTTGCTGCTGAAGATAAACTGCAATGCTCTCCCATTGTCATCAATAGGGAACTCTCTGTACAAAATATAAACAACAATTAGTAGTTTTTTTTTTTTTTTGCTAAATCAATAATTAGTAGTTGCAATTCAAGAAATAGCTAACCACTTTATTGAAGATTATTGCCTAGGCAGGCGCCTAACCGATATTATGGATATTTTGGACGTAGACCGATTTTTTTTTTTAAAAATGTTCTGTTCAGACGGTTTTTAGGACAGTTAGACCATGATTAACCCGAGTTTTTAGGATGGGGTTCTTAGCTTTGGTTAAGAACCGTTTCTTAGCTTTTAATTAGGAAAAGTAAAGAACCGTCTTTTAAATAAGAGATATAAGAGCCGGCTTTTAACCAAAAAGTGTAAAAAAAACAAAAAAAAACAAAAAAAAACAAAAAATGTCAAATCATGAGTTAAGAAGCGAGAATAAATTAATAACCGGTCTTCTTAGTAGTTGTTTTCACTGTCTTCATGTAAATGGATGGATACATAAAAAGGTGTGAGAATGTGGGGAACATGACCAGTATACCTGTTCCTGAAGGCAAAAGCAGTACGAAACAGCTGTAGTGTGTTCTCCATCAACTCATCAGTGAAAGGAACAAACTTTGGACGGCCTTGACTAGTTCCAGAGCTGTTCATTAACAAACAGAGAGACTTTTGAGTAACATAATCATCAAAAGAGATCATTTTTAGAAATGGGTTCTTGTAAGAACGAACCTTAAGGAGATGGCTGGAGCGGGATGGCCAGTGAGGATAGGTGACGTGTCACCATCGACCATTCTTTTGATGTAAGGCTCCAACTCAGAATCAGTGACTAACGGAACCAAAGCTTTGAAATCTCCTTCTGGGTCTGTCGTGTTGTCTCCGTTGATCCCGAAGTTTCGCAAGTAAATGGCGGATTTGTTCTTGTGGAGAATCTCTTTTAAGGTTTGTTTCTGGACTTGGTCAGCGTTTCTCGTCATTTCATCGAACTCGTCGATGACTCTGTTCATGTTGAAAGTCTCAGCCTTTTTCTCCAACATCCTAAAATAAAATAAAAAAAAGTGAGGAAATAATATGATCAGAGACAATCTATAACCAGATTCTAAAATTTAGCAAAAGGAGGTTAGGTTCTGACAGAGTTGCAGATAGCTAAGAGAAGAAAGAGAGAGATGATAAGTAATTAAGGAAGGAAGAAACTTTAAAGCTCTTTATGTATCTGATAATACATAAAGGGAAAGTTTTTTTTTATAAAAAAGCAGGAAATTAAAAGAACTTTTCAGCAGATTTTTTTTTTTCTTTTTTAAAGTGGAGAAACGGTTTTCCGGAACCTACGCGATACTCTTTGTGAGAAGAAGAAGGATGATGATCTTGAGAAAGATCAATACTTTAAGGACGAGGAATTAATAATCGAGGAACCCAGTAGTTTTCTAGAGTTTACAATCAGAACCCATGTCGGAATCTATTAGATTGGTAAGAGAATAGAACTTTGGAATCTATCTGAATAAAAGTAGAGAGAGAGAGAGAGAGAGAGAGAGAGAGAGAGAGAGAGAGAGAGAGAGAGAGAGAGAGAGAGAGAGAGAGGTCAACGAGTTGGAGCCGGAGAAACTGCTCTTTTCCCCCGATGAGAAGAAACGAATTACATGAGAGAGAGAGAGTACCTACCTGTTGTGAGCTCTGTAGCTTGGTGGAGTATAGAGATAGAGAGAGAAAGAAAGATTTAGGAGAGAGAGAGAAGATAAGTGATTGTAGAAAAGTCGGAGAATCTGTGGAATTTATAGAGCGGAAAAGAAGAAGAAGTTTGATAGTTTTGAAGTCGATGATGAATCAGTGAAAGACGTTAAGTTTTTTTTCTTCTTTTCCGAGTGTTGCCAACACTTTGCCGACGGTATTTAATTTTTTTTATTTATCTTCTTCGTTCCGACCAAAATTTTGTTTTATTTCGGTCCAATCCCATTAAAGTACATTCATATGTAACGCCAACTTTTTCTTTTTAACCGGGCTGGTTCTCTGGGACCTATTCTTCTTTACTTTATTTACTACTAGTCTACTACTATAATATAACTTCCTTGGGGACTCCGACTTTCATGTTACAAGACACCAAAAAATATTCGCATTTTGGTCAACATATTACATCGAGTGTTTAAATATCTCGACAGAACCATACGTTTTTCTGTTTTCTTCTGTGCTTCAAAGCACAATATATAATATCATACACATATACTACTCTTATCAGTTTAGGAATAGCTTATGTCAAGAGAACTATAGTATATTCTTGATTGTTGGTTTAATATTATATTATATGGTATCCACGGATATAAAACTTCCATTTGTTTACAAATTAATTAAAACAAAGCTGAAAAACAAGTTTAGTTTGGTTTACTCAGTTGTATAACATAGGTATCCAATTTTAAGTATATTAAAACTAGGAAATCACATTTTTGCATTATCAGTTCTTCCATACTTTCTACGAAGAAATCATGCTTTGACTAATATCTGTAAAAAAAAATCATTTCGAAGAAGTTTAAACATATAAGCAAACAAAAAAATCATCCTTCGTGGATGGTTCAGCTAGAATCTCCTTCATCCAATAGAGGCTCTTTTCTCATTGCTAAGAGTATGCTCAATCTGAGGAACAGGAACTCCTATGCGGCAGCAGGTTTCCTTTATGGCTATCTTCTCTTTCAACTCTGAGAAATCTTATGCCTCCGATGGGATTTTTTTTTCTCCGATGGTATGATTAGATTGTATATAATTTTAGAAACTAGCTGTTTTGTTGTAAATGGGGTCACTCTTTGTATGGGTTAGCTATCTTCATGGTAGTTCCTTTACGTCCTGTAATCTTTGCTCATCTGAGCTTTAATCTAATACAAATCAGATGTTCAAAAAAAAAAAGCAAACAAATATAAACATTGGTTATATTGTACATGCATGACAAATCAACAATAAATGTTTAGAGCTAAAATCAGAAGTTGATGCGTTGGTTATAATACATTGGAGTAGTATACATCCATGACAAATCAACAATAAAATGTTTATACATGCATGACAAATCAACAATAAATGTTGATACATTGGTTATACTATACATGCGTGATGACACAGCTGGTGTATTTCTGAACAAAAATATTTTTATGATTTAATTACATTTTGGTTCTGGTTCCACAACAAAATAAATCATACTAGTTGGAAAATACGTATGAACATGATTAGGTGGAAATTAAAATAACAGATGTCAATGAAGTTACGAGGTAAAATGATTCCACACGTCAGAAAAATATAAGTTACAACGACATCTAATTAGATTAAAATCTTGAATAAAAATCGAATATTTTCGTGGACTTTTAATTTGATTGTTTTGGAGGGATTATAATAATTATAGACCAGAAGCAAATGTCCCTCTGGAACGCATTTAGCAAGACTAAAGTGCGCTCCCTTAACTTATTACATGTCGCGAGTGCCGTCCAGTTATTTCGCCTCGTCTCCTATTAATTTTTGTGGGTCACGTTCTTTACATTTTCCTTAGTTTCGCCCCAAATGTTTGTTGAAATTACGAGAAATGCCAGATTTTAAGTGGGCCTCAAGGCCATCCGCATTAGGGTTTTAAATCCAGGTTCACAAGCTTTCCAAAACAAAAAAGGTGAACTCACGGTCTTCGAGACGGGTTCACAACTATTTCGCGGGCCGCCACGACGCGTGGAGCCCGTGATTGGTTGGGCTTTTTATTTTTATTTTTATTTTTATTTTTATTTTTTAAGAAATCAAACGAAAAAAAGAAAATAATAATAAAAAATTAAATTGGTGAAACTCTTCCTAAGTTTCATTAATGAAGATGCTCTAATAAGCTTTTCCTAAAAAGAACCAAAAATTAGCCAGATCCATTAGCATACCACAAATATTACCAGACAAATATTACCAGAGACCCACTGACGCATTAAAAATTTAAGTGTTCTTTTTCTTACCGCTGCTTACATTTTTTTTTTTTTTGAACTTAGCTTTACCGCTGCTTACATTATTGGCTTAAAGATATTGTATTTGTTTAAGGTGCGAGTCTTATGACTATGATTCACCTTCACTTAAGTTCGATTATAACATTGTAAATTTTTACAATATTGATATACTATGTTTATAGTATTTCTGAGTTTGAGTTGTTCGAATAAGTGAGCGCACTCCATACTCGCTTTTAATACATTAGATACAAAGTGATTATGATAAGACGAATGAGTAAAGGACACACAGTTCTTCAATAAAGAGGCTAACATGCAAAGTGATCATGATAAGATGAATGAGTAAACGACACACAGTTCTTCAATAAGCATTGATATATATTCTAATAACCATACATATTGATGTCTCTATGCATTTGTCATTAGCTAATCGAATATTTTTGACCATAGTGGTCCCAGGAGGCATGGATATATTATGTTGCCTCGCTTTACTTACAGATATTATTATATGTTTGTTTACCTTCACAATTATCCAATGGAAGCACACATTAGATTTCGGATATAGATCCAGCAATATAATTATAACTTATTATTTACAATTAGATGCTACAACCAAGTGACCAACGAAACTAGTTCCTAATTATCTATGAAAACGAGTTGAATATACAGTACCATTATTTTGGTTTGTACTAGTATAATTGTGTAACTACTGATCAACTTTTAACAGCATAATACTATTTAGAATAACCAAATTTTATAAATAACCATTTGGTGATACAAATATCTTCAAAATGATTGCTCGCATATACAATTTAGAAAATTTAAACAGACATCAATAACATTGAAGAAAAAAACACACTACAAAAGTCAAATTACACGTATACGATCATTACAAAAATGGTCGTACTAGCTCAATAACGCAATCAAATAACTGAGAAAAAGGTGAGACGTACGTTTGTAAGCAAAAGTTTCATGAATTAAACGATAAAGTACATTTAACAAAGATAAGAAGCTCATGAAGTTCACGTACGTATCAAATGATTGATCACTCACTATATTTGACAATTGACATTTTTATCAGTTTCCTCTTTAGTCTATAAAATCAATCGATCATATTCTAGTTGTTACGAACGTTATTGCTCCGTTATCTAAAATTGATGACTCATATTAAACATCTCCGAAATTTAAAAATATAGATTTTAAAAATATAATTCTAATCATAAGTTGATAAACTATATACTTTATTTCACATTGATTTATATGACTCATGCATACAAAATATTTTCTAGAAAATTAAACAAATTGGATGTCATAATAATGGAGATCCTTTTTTATTTAAAGAGTTGTTTGGAGGTAAAGTAAGTTTTTTAGTAACTTGAGGTTAAGTTCAAAAAAAAAAAAAAAAATGGAGACCCTGTCATGACATGACTCACGACTCCATTGCTCATAGTCACTACTCATCACTTAAGTGACAATTGACAAACCCTAACTTCTTTCTTGTACACTCACTAAAAATGGCTTTTGCGAAAACGACCCCTCATTTAGTACGCAATTCCGTTTCCGGCCACTTTTGTTTGTTAATCATCGCTTATCATCACCTTTTGTTTGTTTTAAAGCAATCTTCTCCATGTCGATGAAAGACCCATATCGTGTGAACACCTTTTACATTCGACGGCTAGCCGAAATTTATAAAGATTTAAAATCATAATTATATGTAGCTGTATCATGTATTTTAATGTTCATGATAGTGTGGAATATTCGACCGACCGTATTAAACTACTTATGAAAGTTTTAATACTAAAGAGTATGTAGGCTGGCGAGTTTTGGTTTTATTTCCGAATTTACCTCACGACTTGTGTGATGTGTCGACCAAGGTCAGTGCCGAACTGCCGATCCGACAATCTCATGTGAGTTCAATTATTTATTAATTCAAGTTTAACATAACTAATGGTCTCAAGTTGTGAGAAAAAAAGTTAAAAAGATTGTGGGTTAGGTTATGGACGTAAAGTTATTAATTAACAATGATTGATTAAGGGAGATTAGGTAGGTGTTACTGGCTGTTAATCATGGTTCCATGTTATTTTTAGGTCACCTACCGACCATGGAGAAGATTACACACGTAGTCGTCTTGTGTTTGGGCCTATTGTTCGTATCGGAGGTTTATTTGACTGGGTTTTTGGTGCCAGTATATTGCATAACTGGATGGTAGGATGTTTTTTCAATAATGAACCTAAAGGAGTTATTGGTAACTTAATTTGTATTTTAATAGAAAAATGTAAGGTTAAATTTATTATAAGTCATATATTTTTAGTTAAGGTTATGTCATATGCTTTTAGGATTTATTTCATATCACTGATTGAATTTTTTATTATACTAATATAGTATTGAAATAAAGAGTCTCTTACATTATTTCGTAAACACAAATTTTTCAGTATATTATATTTTTAGATTTTTTAGTTTTTATAAGTAAACAAAAAATGAATTTTCCAAAATATATGAAAAACCATAGTAAGAAATAAAAATTTCTTAAATGTCTTGAATATATATTGGTGTGTACATTTTTGTTGGGTTCTTCAAATTCTCACTTGTGATGTGTGACCTATTTTCCATGTTAGGTTAAAAAGAAAACTGCATCTTAGCTGTAGTGATACAAATAATATATGTTCTTTACAAAGTAAATACTTGAAAATATTACATTGATGGGAAAACTCTCTTCATCTTTTCCATCTTCTCATAATGCTCAATACCAAAATTTTGATTGCAATTAAAAAAATATGATGATTGCTTTCAGCTTCTAGGGCAATCACGTACAAGATCACCGGTCATGATGACCCTTCACATTCTCCTGGACCTGTGCATCATGGACATAAACAATGGTAATGTTAAACATTAACAAAAGGAGCTGTGCAATAATTTAAAGAAAGTTATATTCACCTGAATTCCTTAGCCATGGGTTGAAGCACATGTGTCCTTTTCTCCATGAGCTTTGATTCCTTCATAAACCTCTTGTTTGCACGTGCTCTGGAATCACGAATCTCATGCGCAACATGATCTCTTCTCTCTTTCTCCAAATTCTTATCATCTTCGTCGTCCTTCGTACAAAGCTGAGAGAGAAGCACCACCATGAGATTTACATCCACCAAAGAAGCAGCTGCTTCATCTTCTCTTCTCTCCTCCTCCTGATCGTGTTTAGCTTCACGAGATGAATCCATAACCCGAAAAGAAGTCAAACAAAAAGAATACAGTTATTTTGGAACTTTTCGTCCCAAGGATTAGCCGTCTTTAGGACAAAAGACCTCTCTCTTTTTGTGGCTTATTATAGTAAGTATCTAACTTAATGATATATGGCTATACAACTACATGAATCAATTTGCAGTTTTATTGTGTGGCTATTGTATTTTTCCCCCTTGGAGATTTGATGGAAGAGAAGTAAAGCTTCTAAAATTTGTTAGTCAACAGACCCGTGAGCAACTAGCGATTAGAACCGAATGTTTTTTTTACAGAGCTGATCATGAGCCAAAAAGTTCATAAAGTACTACTTTTAGATGCCAAAACTTATATAAAATTTTGAGAATAGAAAAACTTTATAATTTAGCACCAAAGCCTTATAGTATTATCATTGTAAGTATAATTAATGTTCATTATCATGCAGTCAACTACATAACGCCGTACAGGCTTTCTCAACATACATGTAAGTTTTAAATGTGTGATGATATAAAAGGTTGAATTGTCTGCCGAATGAAAACTGGTTTATTGCAAAACCAACCGATTAATTACCAAAATAAATGATTTGTTTTACTAGGAAGAATATGAAGTGTATTCTAGTGTTTCTTCTTTTTCGTTGTTTGTTGATGTTTAAATTTTTTTACCAACCTTAATTCATATCGATTCCAACATGTGTTGGATAAAACTAAAATACAACTTCCAAATATAATTACCCTAGCTAGAGATCAATGTCACATCCATTATCCACACCACTCGTTTTTTATCATCTGGTACATTTATATTGAATTCAACCAAAGATTACACAGAGCCGATAAAAGTTTGTAAGCTTTCCCGAATCATAAGCCAACGAGGTAAAAATAAGCTCTCGGAAACAAAGTTTGAAACATCCATAAAACATTAAACTGAAAGAAGGGAACAAAGCAACCTAGAGAAGTATAATAATCTGCAGGAAAAGAGGAGCTGAGCAGAGCTAGAGCTGGAAGAAGATATGAGCGAGAAAATGATTTGTCTTAAATTATTGGAGTTAGACAATGATGTCTAAGAACGGTTCCCTCTAAAACCAAGATGATGAGGACATCAAATCAGAATCAACCCTGGAGGAAGAAATCAAGAGAAAGTCAGTGGAACTGAAGCAAGCTAAAGAAGCCAACCAGGACATAGGTGCACTCAAAACGCCATATCTTGCAAACCAGGAGTAATTTATTCTTGAAACTTGTTTTTTTGGATTCTGCACTCAACAAGAGCACGCGGCGAATTGGTTTCATATCAAAAAGATTAATGGTTTAGAAGATATGCAGGTTTCAAGTCGAAGGTGTCCCAACTTTCCTTATTTGGAAGATCAGTGGTTTAATAAGTTGCAAACAAAACATTAGAGACCAGAATATTTATCTATGCAATCAGGAGACACATAAAAGGGTCCAGAAGAGTCAGGCACTTTCTTAACATGCACCAGAAAGCACCAGATTACATGGAATCAAAGGAGACAATACTTGCCATTTTTGGATGCTTTCACATTTGGAGGAATAAAGCACCAACGACCAACCTATCAAAGCTACAACGTTTTGGAGATATAATTAACTCATCAGGAAGCCTACAGATGCACCAGCACCCACCAGAATACTCAGAATCAACCAAGACCAGAATTGCCATTTTGGGAGTCAAAAGCCATCAATTCCCAACAGCTCTTTTCTCACCACGCTTGGAATGATTTCGACCATTATTTCAGCAATCAGAATATTCCTAAGAAGCTTTCCTACAGTCTAAAACCGTCCAGATACAAAGCCATCATTCCAGCCCTTGAATCAAGCCATTCGAAACCCCAAAATCCTTAAAAAGCTAGTTTTCTTTATGTTTGATTTTCTTTCCATTTTCCTAGACTTAGATTAATGTCTCTGAGCATATATATATAAGCTCCCTTAGGTAATCTTCACTTTTCAATCAACCAAGTTTATAAGAAAATATTTTTTTTTATCCAAAGTTTGTCTTTGCATAAAATATATCTTTAGGATTCAAAGAGTGATTCTTTGTAATTCTACTGATTTTTATTTTATTTGTGTGATTCAAATATACTTAGTACACTGATTGAGAGAGTCAATCAAACCCACGGATTGAGAGAGTCAATCATTATCTATCCATATTCCATCCATCACCATTGGTAAATTGGTTATACGAATATTTGCTTGTCTTCCATCAACCATCCTACCATGGTCCATTATGTGCATGTATCACAAGAACACACCACCACAAAAAAAGCTGCTTCTTCAACAAGAAGCCACAAGAGAACAAATCTCCAACTCGAGCAGCTATTGAGTGAGAAGAAAACCAACGTGAGTATCAGAACTCCCGAAAATAAACATTGTTCTCTGACGTTATAAAAAACATTAGCAAAAAAAAGAAGAAAAAAAAAGTTATAAAACTAATGGGCTTTGATAACTTGTTGGACCTTCAAATAAAACAACTGGCAATAACTTTCGTTATCGAGAGAGATCCGAGAAACCTCCTAGGCAAGGAAGATTATCATGACGATGATATCGGATCTCCCCAAGGATTTGGAATCGGAGATACTTTCTAGGGTTCCGGCAAAGTCTCTATGGGAACTGAAAACGACATGCAAACGATGGTACGCTTTGTTCAGGGATCGAATCGCCGGCGGAGATCTCCTCCTCCAAAATAACAACAACGGATCTATCGAGTTGACAGGTAAACTCACAAGTCTAAAGTGTTCAAAAGATTTGAACATCTCTGAGATATTTCAGTGCGACGGTTTAATGTTATGCTCAGTGAAGAGTGAACTTGTGGTTTGGAACCCATGTACTGGTCAAACTAGGAGCATCAAACCCAGGACTTGTTACTGTTATGACGATGCATATGCTTTAGGATACACCACTTCTTCTAGTGGTGGTCATCGTAGCTACAGAATCCTGAGGCGTTATTATAGTCAAAACGACAAGAAAGTAGTGTTGGGTGAAATCTATGATCTTAGCTCTGATTCTTGGAGGGTTCTTGATGATTACTTTCCTCCTCTTGGCTACTCCGTGAATCGCAACGGCGTGTGTTTGAAAGGAGACGCTTACTTTGTTGCTCCTCGAGATAAAGTAAATGATGCTTTCTTGATCACAAAGTTCGATTTCACTACCGAGACGCTCGTGCGTCTCCCTCTTCCGTTTAAGAATCTTCATCCTTGGGATAAAGCGTTTCTTTCGGTCGTTAGAGATGAAAAAATCGCCTTGTTACACGTTTTTGAAACGGAAGGGTCGATGAGGATATTGGTGACCAATAAGATTGACGATGATGAAGCCAAAGACCTGTCGTGGAGGAGCGACGTGGCCCTGGGAATCGATTGTTATAAACATAACTTGTATTTCGAAAGCTTCTTGTTCGACGAAGAGAATAAAGTGGCGGTACTGTCTTGTGCAGCACACTTGCGTCGTAAATTTTTGACCAGAATCTACGTTGCTGACGAGTATATATATGTATAAACAAGTTTATGAAGCTAAGACATCTACTTTCGATTGGCCACGTATCATCACTTATGCTCCGAGTTTGGTTCACATTCAGAAAAGTACACCTAAGAAGAGGCAAAAGAGACAGAGGTTAGCTAGCCCTTAAATGAATTACTCTCTTTCTTTTTGTTTTTTCTTCTCGTCTTGGTGATGGATGTTCTTCTGGTTTGTTTCGGTTTAGGCGACGCTTGATTATGATTTTCTTGTTTTGCTTTTGTGTATTTGGATCATGTATTCAAATACAATGTTCAGCTTGTACCCAACCGCTTCAAATGTTTTATCTTGGAGAGAATGTCATTACTTAAGCAGAATCTTATTCATGGACTGAGAGTGAACAATCGCAATACCAAACTAGATTCTGTTCAGTAACGTAACCTGTCCTAAAGGCGTTTGATTCGATTCGAAACCGGGATGTTACTTTATTTACCAGTTATTTATACTTCCTAGAATCCAAAATCCAAATAAACCGAAAAGAGCCAACGTGTAAACCAAACGTACGGTATGTGGTGAATATTAGTTTTACTTAAACCAAGTAAGCATTCCATAATGGTCGACTGAGAGAACTTAAGTCAATTACAACCAAAACTTTTCGAACATATCGTTCTCTTCACCTTCTCTCTTCTTTTTTTGCTAGATTAGAACACCCTAGATAGACAAATAACGAATCGACCTATTGATTGTCTAAAGTCTAAACTGCCCAGCCCATAAACTATATTAGCCTTGGAGTATTTATTTAAATTTATTCGGCAGTAGTATATCGTGGCCTGTTAATCTCCACACCTTTCACGTGAGACCCCTCTCTCGAAATGGAGAATAGACTAAGCGACGTTGACGTGTTTTAATCTCCTCTTCTTAAACAAATATATCCCCCCCCCCCATGCAAACCCTTAAGATTAAGAGACCCTTATCACATTATTTACCAATCTACCCCTACGGCCAGCCCTAATGCTTCCTAAAGAGGAAAGCCCAGAGTGGCAAGTACCGTAAATAACATCAAAAACCAGCACCGTCTCTTTACCTTAAAGCATGATTAATGTGGAGTTCTTAGGGTGGGTTCTTAGCGAAATATAAGAACTTGTCTCTTAACTTTTAACTAAAAAACTAAGAACCGACTCTTAAATAAGATATTTAAAAGCTGGTTCTTAGTTTTTTTAGTTAAAAGTTAAGAGACGGGTTCTTATATTCTGCTAAGAACTCCATCTTAAGAACTTTTCATTAATCATGCTCTTATGTCACTAATCACACGTAATCCAGTGTGGTATTAGTCTCTTTAATCACTTTGTTTAGAGAAGCACGGAGTGAAATAATTGGGCAGCCAGACGGAGAAAAAAATCTTTATATTTTCTCTCATAAAGGGTATTATAAAAAATAAAATAAAATAATGTTAGGAAAATCCTCCGCTAACAAAAAAGAAAAAACATCTTATTATATAAAGTTTGGTTCTTCAAAGTTAACCACATATCATACAAACCTCTTCAGCAATGGAACTTGCCATTAGCATATCTTTTGGGAGCATAAGAAGATCGCTAAGCTCATTTAACAATACAAAGGCTTCACTTTCCGCATTTATCATCATCATCTTTGCTGTTCATACATTTCAGTGAGGCATCTAGACCAATTACCAATCTGCAACATAGAAATGCTATTGGATTAGTCAGCGTATTTTTTCAACTCTCTAACGGTTATGACCAAACTGAACCTTTTTTTTTTGCTACCGCGTTTTTAAGTTGTGCTCCTGATTCAAAGGTTTTGGAGACGACCTTTCTTCTCTGAATCACCATTCTCACTTCCATTTTGATTCAGAGGTCTCTCTGATGCGAGACTTACCAAACGCTTGTGAAACAATCTCCCTTAGAGATATGATGTTTGGTAACCAGAAGGTCAACCTAGCAAGAAAAAAAAGTGTTTAGAAAGAATCAAGATCCTGAAAATGTTCAACTCACATGTTAAGTTTTAATATAAAGCCCATAGCAAGAGACCCAGTATTATAAATCTAAATAAATAAAATTTGGCCCCATTTTTATCTAGATATACACAGTAATTGGTCGGGCCTATCACAGATTTTGGTTTATTTTTAGCGGATCTCGGCCTCTCAAAACCCTCCAAGGGTTTCTCCAAGGGTTACTCCAAAGGTTTCGCTAGAGGTAACTCGCAAGATTTCGCCAGAAGAAACTGTGGCGGCTAAGGCTAAACAAAACAGAAAAGCAAAAAAAAATCATTTCAGATAATTATTTGATATCAAATAGTAAAACATTAGGCCAAGGCAAAGAAAACTAAAATAAGGTATTTAGTTTTTTTTGCCCAATTTTTTTACGATTTGAAATTCGTCAAATAATTATCTAAAAAGGATTTTTTTTTTTTTTTGTTTAGCCGCGCTCTCCAACACCGCTCGCTCCAAAGCCAAAACCAAAACCAAAACCACTCAAGGTATTTGGTTATCTTTGCCCAATGTTATACTGATTTGAAATACATTATCTGAAAAGTGTTTTGTTTACGGTTCTTCTACAACAACCCATTGGTGCTCTTTGGCATTGTTGATCTTATGCGAAAGAGAGTAATGTCTTTGTTTATTTTGTTTCAAAGACCAAAGCAAAAACCATTTGAAATATAATTGTAATCTTATTTAGTGACCTCTATCTACCAGCAGCCTCTAATCACTAACTTCCAACAAAATCATTAGTTTATTTTTGACTTAGAAAGCTACAGGGTTGATAACCGAGAACCTTAGAATATACAGTAATGTGGTTATATTATCAATAGTATCTACTATTCATCGTATACACATATTATACTGTACGATGAACATGCCAAATGCATAAAGCCATAATCAATAAAGTATATAGCATTAAATTTGTTTTGTATCCTTTTGTTCAATTATATGCATTCAAATTGTATAGATTGGTGACTTTTTTAACACATGGTGAATTGATCAACAAGAACAAAAAGCAATGCGTCGCTGTTAATCGTGTGAAAGGGAGAGGCACATTAGTATAGATTCTCTAATCCACACCTGCATGGTTAGATTTGATCCATAGATTCTTGAATTTACTTTTAGGGTACTATAGTCTTGATCTTTGACCCACCTTATAAAAACATATTTAGCTTTTCGCTAAAAAGAAGCATAAGTAGTTACATAATTAACATCATACATACAATGTCTAATATATTTTAATTAATAGAATAACTAGAATGTAAAACTATGACACTGAAGTGATCAAATTGGCTGTGTGAATAAGACGTGTGTTCGGGAAGTTTTTATTGGCTTCGCCGTGGGGTGTTGGTGCATATGAAGCGCGTAGAGAACCTACTCAAGGTCCAATGGCAAGTCTTAGTTGGGATTGAAGGGTGTTTACAGCGACGGTTAAGGATTCAAACCTCTCTCTTTCCAGTTTATGTTTTGGTGATGTTTGTGTGCTTCCAGGTTATCTCGCTGCTCTTCTTATCTTGAGGTTATTGTTGATGAGTTCTCGCTAGGTAACCTCATCTTTGGGTACAAGGTTAAAGCCTCCTCTCCTGTTAGGCATGGGTTCGCGGGTCAACCCGCCCCGCACGACCCGCCAACCCGCGGATCGTTTCTTTTTTTTAGTTAAAATTTCGACCCGCTCAACCCGTAAAGAAATAAACTAATACCTGCACCCGCCCCACTTTATTTTGCGGGTAACCCGCGGGTTATATTTTTAATTAAAAAATAATTATTTAATTAGTTTTTCTATAAAATAATATATTTATAAGTAATTTTTTATATTATTTTTTTAAAATTTAATTATTTTTTTAAAAAATTAATTATTTTTCTAAAAAAAATCGAATTTTTCAAAAAAAAAGTTTATGGAGCTACGATATCTATTTTCGATTGCCCACGTATCATCACTTAGCTTGGTTCACATTCAGAAAAGTACACCTATGAAGAGGCAAAAGAAACAGAGGTTGTGTTATAGCCCTTAAAATGAATTACTCTTTCTTTTTGTTTTTTTCTTCTGGTTTGTTTCGGTTTAGGCGACGCTTGATTATGATTTCGCTTGTTTTGCTTTTGTGTATTGGATTATTTATTCAAATACAATGGTCAGCTTCTACCCAATTCCGCTTCAAATGTTTTATCTTGGAGAGAATGTCATTACGTAAGCAGAATCTTATTCATGGACTGAGAGTGAACAATCGCAATACCAAACTAGATTCTGTTGAGTAACGTAACCTGTCCCAAAGGCGTTTGATTCGATTCTGTTTTGTTTTTGGATATCTTTTACAACAACACACACATACATACTTAGTATACTCTCTTACTAACTACTACACTTGCACTTCAACCACTACAACTTAACCTTAACTCTACTAAGGCCATGATTATCGCTAAAATTGTTTTTTGGGTTTCTCTGATTAAAAAAATAAAAATAAAAAAGGAACCAATCGCGGGCCGCCACGTGTCAGTGGGGCCCGCAAACAGTACAAGAAACAGACCAAAGTCGATCCTTACTTTGAAACCGATTTTAGTAGTTTTGTGGGGCCCTCAGCATTACTTTTTTTAAGAAATCCCCTTAAGGAACCGCGATAGTTATGCTCTAGCAACTCTTACCAACTCAAACAACAACTCTAGACTTGCTAGACATTAAAATCAACACTTCACACATTTGATGGCTTAACTAAACTAACTAGACTTAACAAGAACCAAGTCTCTTCCTTGACTTCTTGTTGTTGTCGTTGGATTTACTTCTTCTTCTTCTGTTGCTTGCGCTCCAAGCTTCTTCTTCTTCTTCCATTTCTTTGTAACTTCTTCTAAGCTACTCTTTTTTATTCTTCTTCTCTTGGAGTATTTAATCAAGGTTCAGTCTCAACAGATTCAAAACCGGAATGTTACTTTATTACCAGTTATTTATACTTCCTAGAATCCAAAAATCTAACCGTAATCCAAATAAACCGAAAAAGAGCGAATGTGTAAACCAAACGTATGTGGTGAAAATTAAGTTTACTTAAACCAAGTAAGCATTCCATAATGGTCGACTGAGAGAACTTTAAGTCAATTACAACCAAAACTTTTCGAAGATATTTTTGTTCTTTGCAAGTAAAACTTTCGTAGAGATCATCGTTCTCTTCACCTTCTCTCTTCTTTTTTGCTAGACTAAAATTTGGGGGAAATGTTCATTTAAATCCTCAACTTTTTAATTTAATTGGAAAAAAGCATGAATTTTTCCTTAGACCATTTAAAGCACCAATTTAAACCTCAACTTAATTTGACTAAACCAAATTTACTTCGTGTAACGGACTGATTTAACAGAGTTAAACACCGTTTCCAATTTCCGTTAAATCTCTCAAAACTACGTTGTTTTTTTTTTAAATTATATTTGAAAGGAATTGAATTCATGACCAAAGCTACACTCTTTGTAAACTCGAACCACTAGACCACTTACAATTTTATTAGCTTGAATAAATACCAATAGATATTATTCTTCTTGTCCGAATCTGTTTAGTTTTCTCCTCCTCCTTTTCCATGGAAGCTCACAATTTAATCAGTTAAATTTTTTTTTTTTTGCTAAACGATGTTCTTCTTGGTGTAACAGTTAAAACTTTTCTTCTCAACGATAAACTTTTTTTGTCCCGACTTCTTCATCTTCTTCTTCTTCTCCGGCAAACACTTCTTTATTCTCTCTCTTCTTCCTCGCTCTGGAAAATCTCAGAAAATTACAGACGAAAATCCACATCAAAATCCATGGAATCTCCGGCCATTCTTCAAAGAACACGTCTTTGTCCAGTCGTTGACCGTTTTTCAAATGTATCATCACAAAAATAGGATTTACACTCTTCAACATTTTCTCCTTACAATAACCGATTGAGGGATTTAGATTGCACTACAAGAAAACACATACTTAGCGAGGAAATTTAACGAGGAAAAACAATCCTCGTAAATTTACGTCGATTTTACGAGGAACTTACGTGGAAAACTAAAGTCATCGTTATTTCCTCGTAACGTAACGACAAAAGTGTTTCGTCGTAAAGTGGATGTAATTTAACGAGTATTTTACGAGGAAAAACAATTTCCTCGTAAATACGACGTAAACTTTGCGTGTTATTTACGAGGAAATAGTTTACGTGTATTTAGCGAGGAAATTTTGAATCCACCAAGTTAGCTTCCTTCCATACCCTCGGATGAGAGATTCAGGTATAAATTGGTTAGCAGTGATCAAAGTTACACCTCGAGGACGAATCATCAGTGGAGAAGAACCACCATTGCAAGAAGAACAAATAAATGAAGTCGAGGAACCTGAACAAGAAATTGATGACATCCTTCTCATTGATCCGCATAATCACGAGTACGAAGATCTTACCGATGATGCCACAGACGAAGCTGTTGAAGACGAGTTTAATGAAAATGATGATGTTTCTAGTGATGACGAGAATGTCGATGTATCCGATTGATGTATTTGTTTTATGAATAAGATGAGGGAGTTTGTTTTATGAATAAGATAATGTGGGGTTTGTTTTATGAATAAGGTAATGTGGGAGTTTGTTTTATGAATAAGCAAATGTGGGAATTGTGGTTTGGAATAGAAATAAAGATGGGGTTTGGAATATATGAAGTAGAAAATAAGGAATATGGGGTTTGGGGTTTGGGGTTTCGGATTCTAGAGATTTAAACATAACACTCGTTAATTCCACGTAAGCCAACGAGGAAATAACGACGAAATATTAAAATAAAGAACGCATGCTCGTTAATTCCACGTAAGCACAAATCGTCGTAAAGACCACGTATAAGAAATCGTCGTAAATTCCACGTAGGCAGAAATCGTCGTAAAGACCACGTATAAGAAATCGTCGTAAATTCCACGTAGGCAGAAATCGTCGTAAATACCTCGTAAGCCAACGAGGAAATAACGACGAAATTTAAAAATAAAGATGGAGTTTGGAATATATGAAAATAAGGAATATGGAGTTTGGGGTTTGGAATATGGGGTTTGGGGTTTCGGGTTTCGGGTTTGGGGTTTAGAGGTTTCGGGGTTTGAGGTTTGGGGTTTGGGGTTTCAGGTTTGGGGTTTGGGGTTTGGGGTTTGGAGGTTTCGGGGTTTGAGGTTTGGGGTTTGGGGTTTCAGGTTTGGGGTTTGGGGTTTGGGGTTTAGAGGTTTCGGATTTTAGGGATTTAAACATAATACTCGTTAATTCCACGTAAACACAAATCGTCGTAAAGACCACGTATAAGAAATCGTCGTAAATTCCACGTAGGCAGAAATCGTCGTAAAGACCCCGTATAAGAAATCGTCGTAAATTCCACGTAGGCAGAAATCGTCGTAAATACCTCGTAAGCCAACGAGGAAATAACGACGAAATTTAAAAATAAAGATGGAGTTTGGAATATATGAAAATAAGGAATATGGAGTTTGGGGTTTGGAATATGGGGTTTGGGGTTTGGGGTTTCGGGTTTCGGGTTTAGAGGTTTCGGGGTTTGAGGTTTGGGGTTTGGGGTTTGGGGTTTGGGTTTTGGGGTTTGGGGTTTGGGGTTTGGGGTTTGGAGGTTTCGGGGTTTGAGGTTTGGGGTTTGGGGTTTCAGGTTTGGGGTTTGGGGTTTGGGGTTTGGAGGTTTCGGATTTTAGGGATTTAAACATAATACTCGTTAATTCCACGTAAGCACAAATCGTCGTAAAGACCCCGTATAAGAAATCGTCGTAAATTCCACGTAGGCAGAAATCGTCGTAAATACCTCGTAAGGCAACGAGGAAATAACGACGAAATTTAAAAATAAAGATGGAGTTTGGAATATATGAAAATAAGGAATATGGAGTTTGGGGTTTGGAATATGGGTTTGGGGTTTCGGGTTTCGGGTTTAGAGGTTTCGGGGTTTGAGGTTTGGGGTTTAGGGTTTGGGGTTTGGGGTTTGGGGTTTGGAGGTTTCGGGGTTTGAGGTTTGGGGTTTGGGGTTTCAGGTTTGGGGTTTGGGGTTTGGAGGTTTCGGATTTTAGGGATTTAAACATAATACTCGTTAATTCCACGTAAGCACAAATCGTCGTAAAGACCACGTATAAGAAATCGTCGTAAATTCCACGTAGGCAGAAATCGTCGTAAAGACCACGTATAAGAAATCGTCATAAATTCCACGTAGGCAGAAATCGTCGTAAATACCTCGTAAGCTAACGAGGAAATAACGACGAAATTTAAAAATAAAGATGGAGTTTGGAATATATGAAAATAAGGAATATGGAGTTTGGGGTTTGGAATATGGGATTTGGGGTTTCGGGTTTAGAGGTTTCGGGGTTTGAGGTTTGGGGTTTGGGGTTTGGGGTTTGGGGTTTGGAGGTTTCGGGGTTTGAAGTCTGGGGTTTGGGGTTTCAGGTTTGGGGTTTGGGGTTTGGGGTTTGAGGTTTGGAGGTTTCGGATTTTAGGGATTTAAACACGTAAGCAGAAATCGTCGTAAAGACCACGTTGGATGAAATCGTCGTAAATACCTTGTAAAAGGATTTAAACATAACACTCGTTAATTCCATGTAAGCAGAAATCGTCGTAAATACCTCGTAGTGTAAAAACTAGAAAAAAAAGGGAAAAGGATAAAAATACCAGATTAACATGTGGCAAGACTTCCAGCAATTATAATACGTAAGTCTCGCCCACATGAATTCTAATATCTTATCATTTTCCTATTTTTTTCAAATATTTATAATTTGAATAGGATTTTACTCAGGAATGTGATTTCAGATAAGATGTGATTTGGGAGTTTGTGTGTGGTTTGAGAATGAGAGTTGTGGGTATATTTATAGGAAAGCAAAGCTCGTTAATTCCACGTAAGCAAAATCGTCGTTAATACCTTGTATATAAAAACACGGACCTTTGCGATTCCTCGTAATTTCCTCGTATTGAAAAACACGGGCCTTTGTAACTGTTCGCTATTTCGTCGTAATTTTACGACGAATTTGCGACGATATGTAATCTTATATATACCCCCGAGCTCTCACTCTTTCTTTCCTCTCTACTTCCTCTCCACCTCCTCTCCATTTCGTAGCAATGGTAAGTCTCTCTAATTCCTCTCTAATTTGGTTAGTTTAGGATAGATTAGGTGGTTAGTATAGGGAATTTAGATAGGTTTACGGATTTTATGTTATTTAGTGTTCATTAGGTGGATAATGTTGGGAAATATACTATTGATGTTAATTTTAAAAATTTAATTGGGCCTTGGGGATCACTGAGAGGGTGAGGAAGAAGTTTAACACGAAGGCGAAAGTTCGCTTGTTGGACACGGTCTCCAACTGGAAGGGTGACTGGATCGTGAAGGGGTATGAGCGTGGCAAACCCGCTGAGCTCACCACAGATGTGTGGGATGGCCTCATCCGTTATTGGCGCCTTCCTGGTTCCATTAGAATCGCCCAGGCTTGCTCTAACTCCCGTAACACGGTCGATGAGCACGGAAACGGGCCGATGCTTCACACTACGGGCCAAAAACTCCACGCCGGTGTCCGTTTGGAAATGGTAATTAAATATTTTATTAAATAAATTTTTTAATATATATATTTTTATTCTAACTTTCTTAAATGTTTTTTAGGCCAAAGAGACGAGACATCTTCCGTCTCTTATGGAACTTTACGAGAGGACCCACAAGAACAAGGCGGGCGTATTTGTAGATGGCAAGTCCGAGCAAATCTACAACGACGTGGTTGCTCGGGTTGAAGACCGCCAGACTCAGCTGACCCAGCAGTCTACCGACGGATTACCCGTCACCTTATCCACACTTGAAGTGGATAAGATTTACGAGGAGGTAAATTTTCAAAAAATTTAATTTTTTATTATTCATTTAATATAACTTTAAATTTTTACTAACAATATTTATTTTTTGTTTTTAAGGTTGTCCCTAAAAAAAGGGACGGACGTTGGGGATTGGTTCTGTCAACGATGTTCCGAGAGCTACATCGTTTTATGGTCAGCGACGGGATGATGAAGTCACTGAGCTGCGTAGAGAGTCCGCTCAGCTGCGTAACAAAATCTCGTATGGATGGAGTCGATGGCTTCTTGGACGTTATAGCGGCCACAAATCCGGAATGGGAGTCCATGTTGAGGAACATGCGACAACAACATCCCATTCGAGGCGAGTCATCCGACGTACATAACGAGGCGGATGTTACGAGGAGGAGTGATGAATTCTACCAGGCGATGAACGACCTTTAGTTTTTTTTTCCGGTTGTTGTATTATAAATTCAAAACTTATTTATATATAAAATATTTTCATATTGATTTATTTTTATTTTAAATTTTAATTTTATTAATAAATTAAATCATTTTAGTTATTTTTTAATTATATTTTTAAATTCTGTAAAATAATAAAAACGAAGTAAATTCGTAGCTAAGGTACGACCTATTTACGTGGAAACCTTACGAGGAAATAACGAGAAATAATAAACGAGTATTTTACGAGAAAACATTTACGAGGAAATAACGAGGAAAGATAAACGAGTATTTTACGAGGAAAAACTTTCAAGGTATTTACGTGTAGTTTACGAGGAACTTGTTTCGAGGTATTTACGAGGAAATATAGCGACCTCCTTACGTGGAATGTTGACGTGGTCTTTACGACGAACTGATCTACTTCGTCTTTACGACGAAATATATTCCTCGCTACGTTACGACGAATTAGCGAGGAAATATGTGTTACGACAGATGAGTAACGAGCAAACGTGGTTCCTCGCTAATTCGTCGTAAAGCCTCTTTTACGACGAACTCACGAGGAAAACCGCACTCGTTAAGATTATGTTTTCTTGTAGTGTTGGGAGAAGTTGATTAGGACAAGAAGAATAATATTTGTTGGTATTTATTGAAGCTAACAAAATTGTAAGTGGTTTAGTGGTTCGAGTTTAAATGAATGTAGCTTTGGTCATGGATTCAATTATTTTAAAATACAATTTTTAAAAAAAATTCTAAAACGACGTAGTTTCAGGAATTTAACGGAAATTGGAAACAATGGTTAACTCTGTTAAATCAATCCATCACACAAGATAAATTTGGTTTAGTCAAATTAAATTAAAGTTTAAATTAGTTATTCAAGATAAATTAGTGCTTTAAATAGTCTAAAAAAAGTTCATGCTTTTTTACAACTAAACTAAAAAGTTGAGGATTCAAATGACCGTTTTCCCATTAAAATTTAGATTGTAGATAGACAAATATATGTACATTGTTATGTTTTCCTAAATATAATGGGCCATGAGAATGGCCTTGCTTATAACAACGAGAATCGACCTATTCATTGTCTAAACTGCCCAGCCCATAAAACTATATTAGCCTTGGAGTATTTATTTAAATTTATTCGTCAGTGGTATATCGTGGCCTGTTAATCTCCACACCTTTCACGTGAGACCCCTCTCTCGAAATGGAGAATAGATTAAGCGACGTTGACGTGTTTTAATCTCCTCCTCTTAAAACAAATATCCTGCCTCCACGCAAAACATTCTTAATACCCTCACCTTTTCTCATTATTTACCACTCTACCCCTACGACCAGCCCTAATGCTTCCGAAAGAGGAAACCCC
Source organism: Brassica napus (assembly GCF_020379485.1). Lineage (NCBI taxonomy): Eukaryota > Viridiplantae > Streptophyta > Magnoliopsida > Brassicales > Brassicaceae > Brassica > Brassica napus. The sequence goes on from NC_063447.1 coordinate 1,530,217, forward strand.
AGAGTGGCATTTCCCGTAAATAACACCAAAAACCAGCACCGTCTCTTTAGCTTATGTCACTAATCACAAGTAATCCCGTGTGTTGTTAGTCTCTTTAATCACTTGTTTAAATAATTGGGCAGCCAGACGAAAAAAAATCTTTCTCTTTTTTCTCGTAAAGTAATATTAAAATTAAATAAAATAATGTGGGGAAAATCCTCCACCAGAATAAAGGAAAAGCATATCATTAAAATATGTGGCTTCAAGCCTAAAATAATAATTTAAAAAATATAAGGAAACGAAGAAGATGAAGAAGGAATGATTCTAGTGTGCAGAGAAAGAGAGATTCATTGTGTGTATTCGAGATTAGATATTATTTTGCTTCTCGAAGTTTATAGCCTCACACCTTCCTTCGTCGTTGTGGATTCTCACCGATTCGCTCAATGATCTGACTGTGATGATCTCTACGTATCCGGTAACCGATTTTGATTTTCGTGTATTTATCGTTTTCGTGTGGATTCGAATTCTCACACAATCGTATTCGTGTGTAGCTGCTGGAGATTTAGGTTACAATACGTTTGGATTTGAACATGCAATTGATTCTGATGCCATTGTTATGATTAGGTTATGAGGCTGTGTTGTTGATGACGATGCGATGAATGCTATGGAACGAGTCGGTGAAGAAACGGTGGGGAGCAACAACGTGCAGTTGAAAGGACGAGTGGATGATGTTCCTACGGTGAATGAATCGGAGCCTGGAAGCTCAGCTCACAACGTTGTTGATATCGACAAGGCTCCGGAGGAAGCTAAGATCTCTGTTGAAGAGCTGACTTATAATAGAGCTGTTCAAGGGAGTAATAATAATAATAATAATCATATGGAGAGTTCTAGGGCTGGCAAGTTCGAGCATTTGTATCGTCTTGGATCTTCTGCGTTTAGAGGAGGAGCTGGAGATGGAGGAGGAGGAGGAGGAGATGTTGATTCTCAGCCACGTGATATGGATCAGATGCTGTCGAGGATTAGGCAGCAGCTCGCGGGAGCTCCTTCGGAGAGGCAAAACTTGATGAAGCCTTTTGTGAACAAGAGGAGCGATCAGAATCTGGAAGCTTTCTCCGAGCGTCTGAGAGCAGCTGGTGGAGAGAACAGCGTGGGGCCTGCGTGGATCAGCGACGGTGTCCAGTTGAAAACTCCGTTGAGTTCTTCGAGTTTTTCTCAGCTGATACTTAAAAGAGCTATGAAGGGGAAAGGTGTAGTTGGTAAAAACCAGGAAGCTCCTCCTCCTGAGTCGCCTATTGCTCATGATCCGTTGGCTGTAAAACCAATCCCCAAAGGTAATGGGGTTGTATCGCATGGTGAAGGGAACCATACTAACTCTTCTTCTTGTGGAATCAGTTTGAGGGAGTTTATTAGATCGAGTTATGGTAAACGAGAGAAACGACACAGCCTTTCTCTATTTAGGCAGCTGGTGGAGCTGATTGGCTCAGCACATTCGCAAGGATTGTTTTTGCTGGAACTGAGACCATCGCTTTTCGCTTTGGTCCCGTCGAAGAAACTTAGATATAATGGTACTTTCGGAAAGAGCAGTATAGAATCGGATGGTGACGAAGATTTGAATAGGAAGAGGCACGTGGTTCAGGAATCATCTCTTGTGGGTAGGGATTTGAAGAAAAGAAGAATGGATTTGAACGCTCCAGGGAATCAACTTCAGGCCACTTCAAGTGGGAGACCTTTGAAAAGGAAAAGCCCCTTGATTGATTTAAACGTGGTTGATGTGCGTAATCCAGACAGTTGTGAACTTCAACAGCAAAGCTATATGAAAAATTTAGGCGTGCCTTCAGTGACGAGAAAACAGTCTATGTCCACTTGGCTAGAAGAGCAATGGTATACTTGTCCAGAGGAAATAAATGGAGAAGATATCGGAGAGAAGTCAAATATATATTCCCTTGGTGTTCTTCTATTTGAGGTAAATATATATATCACCGGTTTTATAATAGTTGTGATATGACTTTTAGTGCTTATGTGTTTTACTTTCTTTCATTTTTTGTCTGTGTGCTAGTGGTTTAGGCTATGGGTAATTTCCATTTTATTTTTCAGTCTTCTCGTAATCGTGAAATTGCTTAGTATTTGCTGTGTAACTTGTCAGTTTTTAGGTTTGCTTGTTTGACCCTTTGATGTGAAGATGCTTACTGAAAGCTCTAGCTTGACCATGGTTGTTTCAGTTGCTATGCCATTGTGAGTCCAGTGAGATGCATGCTGCAATGATGGCGGATTTACGTCATCGGATTCTCCCACCAGCATTTCTCTCAAGATACCCAAAGGAAGCTGGATTTTGTCTTTGGCTTCTACATCCTGAGCCCTCCTCCCGACCAACAGCTAGGTAGTTTTCTTTTATATATATTACTACCTTAAATATTTATCACATTTATTCAATTTTCAAAGAGTCTTGAGCCGTCTATAAGATTTCTTTCCTGGATGCCTTCAACTTTATTCAATGTTTTCCCTCATTATTGTGAAGATTCTGTGTCATGGCACTGTTATTATCTTTATATGTTCTCAGTCTCTTCTTTTTCTTTGACAGAGAAATACTGAAGTCTGAGTTGATATATGTGGAGGATTCTGCTAAATCGACTGCCGCCGCCGAGGAAATGTCTGAGCTGTTACTTCATTTTTTGTCTTCACTTGAAAAGCAGAAGAAGAAAAAGGCATCTAAGCTTTTGCAAGACATCCAGACCTTGGAGGATGATATCAAAGAGGCCGAGCGAAGATATTCTTCAAAAGCATCTCTGGTGAGATCTCGTGAAGCGATTGAAAGCACTCCTGGCGCCTTGTTTGTACCAACTGCTAATACAGACAGGCTGATGAGTAATATCCGTCAACTTGAAGATGCATATTTCATCATGAGATCACAAATGAAGTTATCGGATTCTACGGCTAGTGCCCGTTCTGACAAAAGCCTTCTAAAGGACAAGGACAAGTGGTCTGAAAACCAAAATAAGGATCAGGATGCGAGAACCAAAGGAAAATCGTCAGATCAACTTGAAGTGTTTTTCGAGGGGTTGTGCAAATTTGCTCGGTATAGCAAGTTCGAAACCTGTGGAACAATCAGAAGTGGAGACCTTTTAAACTCCGCCAGTGTGGTCTGCTCATTGAGTTTTGACCCTGATGAGGAACACATAGCAGCTGCTGGGATATCAAAGAAAATCAAGATTTTTGACTTCAACGCATTTATGAATGAATCTGTCGGTGTTCATTATCCACTAGTAGAGATGGTCAACAAATCGAAATTAAGCTGCGTTTGCTGGAATAGTTACATCAAAAACTACTTGGCCTCGACTGACTATGACGGTGTAGTCCAGGTGCGTATGGAAATTTATGGTTTCTCCTGTCTATGTTACGCGGTAGGATCTATAGGACCAAGATCATGTACTCTTTATAAATGTTAATCATGTGATAATATTAGGTAAAGAGCTGTCTGATTGACCGTGAAAATGCATTGGTCCTGGTTTTTAGCTGACATTTTCTTACTGTGTGGTGAATGCAGATATGGGATGCTGGGACTGGACAAGGATTTTCCCAATACACAGAACACCAGAAGAGAGCCTGGTCAGTTGATTTTTCTCCATCTGACCCGACGAAATTTGTCAGTGGAAGTGATGACTGTTCAGTAAAGCTTTGGAGCGTCAATGAGGCACGGTTCTTTCCCTTAGATCTCATAATACTGCTAGAATTTTTATTTTTATGTCCAAATTATTATATATAGCTCCAGAAAGTAATGGAACTTTATGACTATCCAAAAAGTAAACTTATATTCTTTTCTGGTGGCTATGCAGAAACGGTCATTAGGAACAATCTGGAGTCCAGCAAATGTGTGTTGCGTGCAATTCTCTTCATATTCCAATCATTTATTGGCATTTGGGTCAGCTGATTACAAGGTCTATTGCTATGATCTTCGTTACGTCAAAACTCCTTGGTGCACATTGGCTGGCCACGAGAAAGCTGTTAGCTACGTTAAATTCATGGATTCAGAGACCATCGTCACTGCTTCCACTGATAACTCTCTCAAGCTTTGGAATCTCAACAAGACAAATTCCTCTGGTTTGTCTCCTGGTGCTTGTTCAATGACGTATAAAGGACATACAAATCAAAAGGTTACTCCTAAAAACTTTATTCTATCTTACCTTAACTTTCTCCTTTATTAAGTTAGTTCTGATGTCTAAAATCTTTTACCGGAATACAGAACTTTGTCGGATTATCGGTCTTGGATGGATACATAGCCTGTGGTTCAGAGACCAATGAGGTATTTTATTACATTAGCTTAACACACAGCCTTTGGGATACTTAATGGTTTGCCTCTCAACTTATAAAAAAAAAACGTTTTCTACTTGGATGTTGTTTCCTTTTCAGGTATATAGTTACTATAGATCCTTACCAATGCCAATGACTTCATACAAGTTTGGATCAGTGGATCCCGTTTCTGGAAACGAATACTTTGATGACAATGGACAGTTTGTGTCGAGCGTCTGTTGGAGAAAGAAATCGAATATGCTTGTAGCTGCGAATTCTACTGGAAACATGAAGCTACTAAAACTGGTTTGACATTTGTGGGCGAGTGAGTTCTTTTGGAAAACAAATCTCAAAACCCTAATCTCTCAAGTCTGTATCCAAGACAAACAGTTTGACTTGAACCTACTTTTTTGTCCTGGAAACGTTGAATCCTATATGACCGTGACAGGCTATGGTTGGCAACCAAATCTCGGAGAAGTTTGAAGCAAAAAAAAAAAAGGCTCTCTGCGTCTGTGATAATATTTGATTCTTCTTCGTTAGTAACTGTATATGAGATGAAAGTTCTCAGATTCTTCGGAAAGTGACTCAGATTTGGTCTTGCACAAACAAGTTCGGCATCAATGTGTAATGATTAGAGGTATATAATCTGTACAAGTGTGTTCCCATAGCTTCATTATGTTATTGTTGTTGGATATCTTATCTACTGTGTTAGAGATAATAAAGCGAGAAAAGAGGTCTCTGATTATTATTTCTCTGTTGGATTATAAAAACAAATCAAGTGAGTTTCGTTTCGTGTTATGTCGTTTTGATATCAAGAAAAAAAGATCGAAAAAGTGACAATCAGAACCTCCTACTAAACTACAATGGTGTTTTTATATACGAGTTTACAAAGGTACAACAATAAATAACTAAGAAGTATATAAACTCGTGATACAATCTGGAAAAATCCATTTACAAAGTCTTGTTCCACTTAACAAACGCAAGTCTTATGTCTTTATGGTTGAAGTAGAATTGCACTCGCAAGAAAAAAGTTGTTTAATATTATTTTCTGAGACCACTAAAGGGTGAGAAATCAGTTCCACTATTTCCAAATACTGATGATAGAAACGGTAAGGACATTGTCTTAACTTCTACAACAATTGTAAAAGTGTTTCTAAATATAGAGAAAGTTGAGAGAAGCGCATTGATTTGTGACTTCATCTCCATGTGCATACGATGTTTGCTAGTGTGATCAAGTCCCTAGAAAAAACAAGCGTACTAGAGTATGGCGTTGATGAGGCGCACATGGGTTTGGATTGGCCTTCGTCATTGTTCCAATGATTGTTACAATTCATTCAAAACAAAATATTAAAAAATATCGTATAGATCATAAATTTTGCAATTTACATAAAAAAAATTAGAAAATCTCACCCTTTTGTTGGCTTTAAAAACAGTGTTCAAAATAATAATCAAAACATTATCTTTCCTTGAAGCAAAATCTTACTACCATTTGGTTCTATCCATCTCTTGCAAGTCATGTTTCACATTGGCCAGGTAAGAATCTTTTGAATGTACCTGCAACAAGTCCGGACGAACAAAAAATGAAGAAGATGCTTTTGCGGATTCAATAGAAAACAAATCAGCATAAAATCGACAGTGAATTGGCATAATATCATTTTTGGATACTTGTTCATCATGACACTAGCAGTTGTATCTTTCACCTTTGTTCTGATGTATCTATTTACATTATCTTGCAAAATACGTGACCAAACATTGGTAATAGAATTGGAACCATAAGAGGCAGGCTGGGTTAACAGGGCACATGGCTGCTTGACAAGTCCGTTACTGCATCCTTTTCATTGTCCCTCTATTTCAAGCTCTTTGTGCTAATCGTTAATTTCTTTCTCTAATAAGAAAATAAATATACCATGATTTATTGTCTTGAAATGATTTATTGTCTCTTTCACAACTTCACATCTTATGCATCTACGTTCATTACCCAAATGTTGGTATGTAAAACACTGGTTTATAGGCCACATATTATGAAAGAGCTTGCGAGATATAAAGTTTACTCGTCATATAAATCTATAGACGGTAGAGAAAATAAGAAACCCCGCTAATAATTACTTGTTAAGCTCTCTGATTTTTCTATAAAATTAATACGAAAATGTGTTTTTCTCCACACCCTTCAAGTACCAATTAGAAAATCTAGTAGAGTATCATGATTGAATAAGTCAGAGAGGCATGGGTCATTCAACTATTCACCTCACATGTTGTGTGTATCTTTCCTTCTGTATACTGTATCACATGTTGTATGAAGCTTTTTGTATGTTTTTAGTTACCCTTGAAAAATACAACTTCAGAACGTTTCACGATTTTCAAATTCGAATTTTCTAAGTTTTTGAAAAGGTAATAACCCAACATTATTTCCAACTGCAACATGCATGTTCGCCTAATATTTAAAAGACTATTATATCTGAAACATGTAAAATGATTGATGTTAATGATCCAACGGCTAATACCTCTAACGAGTTTGTCAAATAGTCACCTAATAAAGATTACACCAATCATTAAACAATAATTATAATTGTACAGCAGATTATTCATGTCTTACATTCAACAGCCGACGTATTCCAAATTAAAATAAGCCAAGTATAATCATATACTCGTCAAAATAATTATAAATTATGTGGCATAGAGTGACATTGTAAGTTGATAAAAGAAGCTCACTAAAATGATTCAAACAATTATATCAATGCCAAGTAAACCGAGCTTAACTAATTTTTATGTTTATGTAAACTGAAACTACCTTATGAGCAATCTACCTAAACAATTAAACATTGATGAATGAAGCGTTAATCAAAGCTGATCACCACCTACTAGCCGTTAAATTAATCAAGAAAAAGGAAAAACAACATTGCATAGAAAGAGAATCGAATCATCATCGGTTAAAAAGCAAAGAAACAAAGAAATTGGAGACACTGGTGGAGTCATGACGTATAATAGGTCCAGTTTGGCTGCCAATCTGTCATTCAGCCCCACCACTACACTAACAAAAAGAGATACTTTTATTATTATTTAAACAAAATAACTAACAAACAAAAAATTACAGAAAAAAAGATATAATCACATCACATGCCCCCTTCGTCGCTGTAACGTTACTAAACTAGCCGCCAAATTCAATTAAATAATTTTTGCTTTTGTCTACTTTCGTTACAATTTTTTTTTAAAAAAATATTAAGCTTTATTTATTTTTAATTTCTGTTAAAAAAAAACCATTTTGCTCTCACGAAATTTTCACCAGTGACAAATAAATAATTCTAGAAACATATCAAATGTCATTGATTGAATAATCAAATGTCAATTTTGACAAGGAAGGAAACTATAAAAAAAAAGGAAAAATCTCGGAAAAATCATGCTTTAGTTGACTGGTAAATAGATTTGACCGGGTTCTAACCGGAAATCACGAACCGGGTTCACCTACTATATAAACACACACCTACACAAGTTGTCTCCATACATCATCATCATCTTCTTCACAGGCCTTCTCATTTCATCTCCGTCTCTGCAGATAACTCTCTCTCTCTCGCCGGATTTTTCATTTCACCTGCAGAGCTCACGATCTTATTCAATGGCGTCGAGAAACTCCGTAGCCGGATTCGCGTTATTCACATTCGTATTCGCCGTCTTCTCGTCTCTCGCCGGCGCTCAAACCCTAGCTCCCGCTCCTGCTCCCACGAGTGACGGTAACTCTCATCGCATTTCCCCGTCCAGATCTGAATCCCCGTGGAATCTGGAATAACCGATCTCGATCTCTAATTTGAATTTGGTTTAATTGACATTTGAATTTGGTTTTTGATTGGTTTGATAAACAGGGACATCGATAGATCAAGGGATAGCGTATTTGCTAATGGTGGTGGCGCTCGTGCTCACTTACCTAATCCATCCTCTCGATGCATCTTCTTCCCTCAGCTTCTTCTGATTTTTTTTTTTTTAGTTTCATTTTGAGCTATTGTTGTGGATAACAAACAGTCTCTAAGAAGAGTCTCTCATGATTTGTGCTGCTATTATGATGATGATGATGATGATGATTCCTGGGGATTGAACCTCTCTCTCTATTGTTTTCCATCAATCATATTGTTTGTTTGTTTATAATCTTTTATATTTAATTTATTCTTATTCATATATGTCAGCTTGGTGTTGTTTATTAAGCTTCAAATGAAATTACCAGAAACTTTGACAATTTTTTAACTTTGAACAAAAGAAAAAAAAATGTAACAAAAGTAAGAGATTAGCACATTTCTAATTGCCATTGGGAATAAAGTTTACTCTCTCTATCCCACTATACATCAAAAGGTCTGGTTTTCTTCTTTCAGAAAAAAAAATGAATTATGCAAATTTTTTGACAATTATTAACTTCGAATAAATTAACAAAACTAAGATATTAGCACACTTCTACTTGATCAATGGCGTATAGTTTACTCTCATTATAAAATGTCAAATGATAGGAAATAATATATAGTCTCACTACTCGATTATTTATGACATTTCACATGTTGCATACCCCTCCTTGACCATGGAGTTATTGTATTCTTCCCGACAAGAATCTCGTGTCGTAAAATTAAATAAATAAACAATATTCGACTTTCAGAGAAAAACTAAATCTTAAAATTTTCAAAAGAATTTTCTTTTATTTTTGCCGTGCAAGTTCTTATTGAGTGTTAGATGCCAAGGACTTCTCTAGCTTCTGCATCCAAATGTAATCTTTGTAGTAACTACAAAACGTGTTACTACTGTTGGTGAAAGTGGTGGAGTCCGTACTTGACCACTTCGTAAAAGGAAACCACAATGGCTACAGATGGTCCAGCCCGTCCAACTCTAGCCCCTGCTCCACTAAACATCCCTCTCATTCCTCCATCCCTATACAATAACACCAACATACAGATCTTAACTTTCTACTAATGTCAACAAGGAAACTGTTTCCTTTTGCTAATTCATACCTCCAAATCTCAGCCAAGGTTTGTCTTGTCGTCATTTTCATAGCTCTATCTCTATTCTTCTGCAAAAAAAAAAAAAAACAAAACAAAACCGTTTCAATGTTAGTTTGGTTAAAGAATCCAAATACAACCTCAGTGGAGTTAAGGAAGATGAAATTAGTTATGTATTTTTTAACCTCTATTTGACGCCGAGTCTTTGCAACATCAAGTGGGCAAGTAGCTGCAGCAGCAACCGCACCAGCAACAAAACCAGCAGTGAAGTTTGCTCCTATTATACTCCCCGCCCTTGGTTCTTCACCCATCAAAGAGAGAATGCTTCTCCGTGTCTAATTAGTCGTCAAGAAACAGTCGTGAGGAACACACAATGGAAGATTCTGAATACTTTTTTTTAACAGAGACAGAACTTTACTCACTGGCTCAAGTATCGACCAGCAGATTGCAGAGAACGGAACGTCCCTAGCAAGTTGAGCACCAAGACCAGTCCACAACATCCTGTAATTTTGTCCATTACTTGAAGAGCCCTTAACTGGATTCACAGCGTCAACTAACGTCTTCCAAACGCCGGGAAGTTTCACGCCTCTTTGCGTTCCCTTAAACGCCTAAAAAAACCCAAAAGTATACATTGGTTCTCTTTGTCTACTCTCACTTGCAAGGATATAACTTCAGCTGACTATGTCTACTAGACTACTATTATGGAGTTGCTAACTTCTCTGCTCATTAATAGTCTAAAAACTGATGAAATAAAGGCAAGCCATTAGGATTACCTGCATACGCGTCCTTGCCAGCTCAACAGGATAGATAGAGATACAAGCCAAGGAGCGTGCTATAGTCCCGGCAACAAGTGGGACATAAGGCGTCAAAGATGGAGACTTCTCCGCCGTGAAATCCTCCATTATGTTGCGGAAATAATCATAAAAAGGCATGTAGATCCCAACCTAATCAGCACATTCACCATGATCAATACTTTGCATAAGAAGAAAGATTCTTTTAATTGTCAGAAGTAGGACTCACGGTTGGAACGGCCAAGGCTAAACTAGCGTTAGTACCTCTCCAAAGCCTAGAAAACCCTTCCTGCATAAAGTCGTTCCTGTGAAACTCTACCAATGAGTAAATAGTGAACCACCACAAGATTGTATAGTACTAGATTATGTCACACTATACCAGAAACTAGTACAAGATGTGTAGTATCATTCACATGACAATCAGAGAATAAAGAATCCACACATCACTGTTACTCTTTATTGGCATCTAAAACCAGACAAGACACAAGGCAAATGCTCTAACCTGTCGGATGATTTTAATGAACACATCAAGTGTTCCCTTGTACTGATGATCTGAACATACAGTTGCAGAGCCAGTAATACGACACACCCCTCCAGAACTACTAGGTCTCAAATCATGTGCCACCTGTGCAATAAACAGAAGAAGATGTAATCAATCAAGAATCCATTTCAAAGCTGCTTATCAAACATACCGTGGAGTTCGATTCGAAACAACCAAGACGACATGAGCCTTGGTACGGAACACCTGCAGCTTGTGCTTGTAACCTTGTCTGGTTAATACAAACAAAACAAAACAAAACAAAGCTCAATCAGATTGTCTCAATAACAGACTAAAAGTGTGGAAAGTTGGAACCTTGACGACATCGAGAGGGTTGACTATGACCGCCGATATAAAAGCGGCGCCGCCGGCGGATAAAGCTCTTTCTCCGAATCTCAAATTCTCATTCACCATCGGTTTCGATTTTGATTCCAATTTCGCTTCTTCTTCCACCATCATTGGAATCAATTCAATTTCAAATCCTCGAGCAATACACACGTCGTCGTTAATCAGAAAGGTTGGTGATCTCTAGGGCTTTCCAATTTTGCATGGGGAATCTCAAAAAAAAAGGAAAGAAAATGATTCGTTGCGACGTTGTTGCCCACTGATGCTAGAAAAAAAAATCAAGCAGAAGACACGCCAAGATGCCGACGTTTTCAAACAATTTGACCGCACTGCTTGCCGTTTTTGACTTAGCTTCGTTCACACTATGGGCCTCTTATGGGCCTAACCCCTCTTTCGCCAATGCCTTATGCTTTAGGATACACCACTTCTTCTAGTGGTGGTCATCGTAGCTACAAAATCCTGAGGCGTTATTATAGTCAAAACGACAAGAAAGTAGTGTTGGGTGAGATCTATGAGTTTACCTCTGATTCGTGGAGGGTTCTTGATGCCTCCTTTCCTCTTCTTGGCTACTCCGTGAATCGCAACGGCGTGTGTTTGAAAGGAGACGCTTACTTTGTTGCTCCTCGAGATAAAGTAAATGATGCTTTTCTTGATCACAAAGTTCGATTTCACTACCGAGACGCTCGTGCGTCTCCCTCTTCCGTTTCAGAATCTTCATCCTTGGGATAAAGCGTTTCTTTCAGCTGTTAGAGATGAAAAAATCGCCTTGTTACATGTTCTTAACACGGAAGGGTCGATGAGGATATTGGTGACCAATAAGATTGACGATGATGATGAAGCCAAAGACCTGTCGTGGAGGAGCGACCCGGTCCTGGGAAGCGATTTAAATGAACATAACATGTATTTTGAAAGCTTCTTGTTCGACGAAGAGAATAAAGTGGCGGTACTGTCTTGTGTAGCAGAGTTGCGTCATAAATTTGTGACCAGAATCTACATTTCTGACGAGTATATGGAGAAACAAGTTTATGAAGCTAAGATATCTACTTTCGATTGGCCACGTATCATCACTTATGCTCCAAGCTTGGTTCGCATTCAGAAAAGTACACCTAACAAGAGGCATAAGAAACAGAGGCTGTGTTATAGCCCTTAAATGAATTACTCTTTCTTCTTTCTTCTGGTTTGTTTCGGTTTAGGCGACGCTTGATTATGATTTTCTTGTTTTGCTTTTGTGTTTGAAAACGGTCTATTCATCAACAAGAATAGGGGCTACAATGTTTTGTGAAGACAATTAAAACACGATAAGTTGAGAATCAAGCTGCGAAACCAATAGTAATAAGTGGTATCTTTATATTGGCCCAATATCACTATGAGCATTTCACCAACTAGGTACTAATAGCTTTGATACCTAACACTATTATTGTTTATTATCATTAGAGAAAACAAACCGAGGGTTTTGGCATATTATAAAGACAAATCATCCATCACTGAATTAGTGATGTTGATGCATCCAAGTCTAACCTCTATTGGCTCAAACAGCTGCAGAAATGAGTGTCATGTTGGACCCGGATTCGAGTAGGTGCAACATGGAAAAAAGAGTTAACTTCCGGCCAGATCCGATATAAATGTACCTAAAAACGCATAACGGTCCACATTCAATATGCATTTAACTTGTTTTGAATTGAAAAAAAAGAGAAACAAAACTAAAGTAGCTCAAGCCATAACCTACACCTCTTGACGTGGGTTATAATCATAATGTTTTATGTTGTTGCCTGAGGAAGAAAAATCTTGTCCAAACCGTTCAAAACTTATAATCATGAGTCGAAAGATGTAAGTTAAAAAAATGCTAAATCAATCTCTACAAATTACAGTCGTTATGTTATATAATTTGAATTTACATAAGTTTCTTTCACATTCAAATGTAATCCCTTTCTTATTAAAGGAGGAGCATTGCTAGAAATAAACCTTGGCCTCATGTGTTTATTACATGAGTGCCATTTCCTAGGTGTCATCACCACATGCACTCTCACTTACTTTTTAGAAAAACCCTTCATGAACTAGAAAAATTACATACAAATGCCACTGGTCATTACATTATACTATATGATTTCGGATTTCAAAAATCACTTTCGGATTACATTCCGATTTCCAAAAAAAAAATCGGGATCTAAATAAGGCAGCATATTAACTCATTTCTAAGGTAGACTTTATGATATGTTCAAAAATTTGGAAATGTTTTATTTAAATAAGGCAACACAATAAGTGTCTCATCGATCGTTATGTATGCTTTAGTACAATTTTTGATTCTTTAAACGTGGTACAACTAAGTTCTTTAACCTGTATCAGTACTTGGTACATCTAAAGTTCATATCAAAATTCATAAAACTAATCTTGCAACAAGCAAACTATGTTTATCATAAAACTAATCTACAATCGTTTATCATAATATTTATATCATAACCTATACGAATGTTCATATCAAATCGTTTTATGATATTTTTGATTCAATTCATCGAAAATAACCAATTAAACCCAAGACTTAATGCTTCAAAATATTAAGGAAACACAATTTAATTGTTAATGTAATCAAGGAAACTAAATTCAAAGAATTGAAAAACTTACTTTAATCGATAGGGGAATGATTCTGATATATTTTTGTCGTGACCATCACTGATACATCTAAAGTTCATATCAAAATTCATAAAACTAATCTTGCAACAAGCAAACTATGTTTATAGGAGTAGGATTTCTTGAAGAATATATGATGGAACCTACGAACGGAAATAATGGTATCATCGACCACAAAATCTGTTTTTTTGTACTACACATCCCGTAAGTATTCAACATCTGTAAAAAGAAAGATATACATTTGTATAGTATCACATGGTTTGAACCCCTTTTTTTTTTACAGTAACGTCGTCATTAAGTGTGTCGCTTATGGTGCATTTGCTCATGTTTTCAATGATTTATGGAATTCTATAGATGCAGACATAATATTATGTGTTTTGTAGTGTTGGCAAATTAAATGGGGACAAGGTAATCTATTGTATTTATTGTATATACAATAAATTAATCGGAGCTGATATTATATGTATATTTTACTAATATTTTTTCATATTTCATAATAAGGCCGACTTAAGAGGGTTACTAACATTGATGGGTTTTCCAAAGTTGTCTTCGACCCCATTGGTGTTCCAGAAATTGATGCTTTACGATTGAGGTAATACATGCATTCACATATTTTGTTAAATAATGTTTTTAAATTCTCTAGATGATCTATTTGCTATATTTCTCATAATAGGATTGCAAACGAAGACTTATGAAAACATTATTGACATCAGTTATTTTGTCTCCATTTTTATTTTTGTTTTGTTTTTTTATACATTGTTCATTTTATATTTTATTAGACTGTTGCTTATGTTTCATTTAATATTGTATTTATAATTTACCCGCATGCAAACAAATATACAATTTAATTTTAATGGCCATCGCATATAAATTTATATTGACATACTAAAATTCTTAGCTATAATCCGTACTTTCTTACATATATTGTTTTTACTATGACTTTAATTTTTATTATGTCTACATATTAAAAGTTATAATATTTTAATAATCTTCTCGCCCCGTGCAGGGCGCGGGTTATCACCTAGTATTGTTTAAGCGAACAAGTTGTAGGAAAACAAAACACTTTGTGCCTTTATTCTTTGGTTCTTGCATTGTTACCTAAATTGACAACATGATGACAAGCTTTTGAATCTTTGATATAACAGCTGATATTTCACAAGCATCTTATTTACCAGCTTTGTATTTACAAGAGAACCGACGTTAAACCGGGTGAGATCTAAGTGTAAAGCGTTTTGAGAAGGTATTTACTTAAAAGAAGATTTGATGGGACCCAATTTAATCTCATTGGTACAGAGATTTTGTAGGCAACTTGTCTCACCTCTCAATTTGATTTGGGCCAACCTCTGTCTGATAAACACATTACCTTTTCCAACGTGGTTCTCAACATGGGCTTAGACCCACTTTATTTATTGCTCATCTATGTGAGATATATATATATATATTACAAATTAAAGTCTTTTGAATTTTACTGCGGAAAAACGATTGGTTGATGTTGTTTTAAAACATTTTTTTGTTTGCCTGTCATTTGAAAAACTATTAACAGAGCATCTCCTACCATACGCATTAAGTTAAAATTTCAGAATAAATTGTCAGAATATAAAGATAATTATATAGAATTCCTCTAATAGATGAGTGGAGCGTTGCTTCTTTGCGAGAAAGAAGGTCTCTCCGTAGTCTAGTCGCACTTCGGGAAGTGAAAATGGTCTGGTCCAGTTTTTAAAACACACGAAAGAGACAAATCTATTCAATTGGTCAAATTAAACCTCGAACGGACCAATGCTGTTGTTGTCATTGCTGTTTTTGGTGAATGGTCCTTTTTTTATTTCTAAAACATCACAGTTCACAGACCCCTTTCTACTATTTTGAGTTTCTCAAATAAGATTTCTTTTCTTTTTGGCATGTCTATTTTGATTACACTCTCGTCACAAATGGAGAAAAATGATGATGAAAAAACATAGTTAGTAGAAATGCAAGAAAAGTCTACAATCTAATATAAAACATTTCCAAAAGTAGGAAGAGAGTGGCAGGTTTAAACCATGTGAATAAATTAATGGCAAATTTACAAGATGTTTCTGAAATGATATTAGGAAACGTCGTAATCTAAAGTTTGATACATTGGAAAAAATAATTAAATAAATCATAGTGGGGGACTAAGGTCAACGACAAGATTATGAGAAGTCTTCATCTTCATTGGAAGACTCTTTCCTTTAAATTTCCATTTCCAAAACAGAAGACTCTGTGGTCTTTCCTTTAAATTTCATGTCCCAATACATTGTCTTTCTCTCATTAACACTGTTTCATTGCTTTTATCTACTCACTTCCTCTCCTTAAAAGATTGATGTATACCAAACTTTGTATAGTTTAGTTTTGCTGTTTATGTCCAATCAAATTAACTATTTGCATGGACGTGAATTTTGGATACAAGAAGTAAAACGTGTAGTAAGTGGTTGTCTTTGAAATTGATAATGGTGTTAAAGTGAAGACAATTTGTAGTGTTAGATATGATTCAATAAGTTGGTTCTTCACATTAATGGGCATTGTTGCTCTGACACTTAAAGCCAAAAGTTACATTGGAGTATATAGCTATACAAAATAAACAATATTTATCTTTTGATAGAATGTTTAAATTAGATTTTTAGTTGATTTGGTCTTAGATATGTAGGATTTTATAGTAATTTTGTTTCACTTTTATTATTTATTGCTAGGACTTAGTTGAAGAGTTTGATTTGATGTTTTTCATGTATAAGAAAAAAATGTGACATGTCACACAAACCCCACTTGGTGAGATTCATGGGAAGGAACAAAAGACAAAGATTTACATTTATTATAAGATATACTAGAATTAATAATATTTGCTTCCTTGCATAGTGACAAACATAAAAATATCAAAACAACAAAAACCTCCCCAAAATCCCCAATTCAAAACTCACAAATTTTAAAATCTAATACTATATTTACTCGCAACATAAAAATCTGATACCTATATTTACTCGCAACATAAAATTTTAAAATTACGAATAATAAATTAAGAATCCGTTACGCTTCTCCGGGATTCTCCCTCTTCTTCTTCCAACCGATCGGAGCCGTACACCTTGGTCGAACTGGAAAAAAGGGAAAACGGACGACCAAGATGCATCACCAAACACTCATCACTCGAAAAAACCGAAAAATAAAAAGAAATTTTCTCATTTAATCAGAATAAATGATCCTTGAAAAACTCATCCACGTCCCACGAGCAAGAGCTCAAATCCTCGATCACGCCTAGTGGAAAACTCTCCGACAACTTCGAGACTGTACTGCTGTTCGGTAATAACTGGAACTCGTCTAGAAACAAAGGATCAGGGGCAATTTCGGAATCCCAGAAACAGTCTCTCGCGGGAAACAGTTCGGGAGGCGAGAAAAACGGATCGGGCGAGGCAAAACCCGCCGGAGCTTCTTGATGGGCCGAGGAGAGATTAATGGGCCCTGTCTCTTCGTTGCCGCTAAAACGGAGAACAGAGGTAGGAGAACGCATGATGCTACTGGATCGAGACTCCTCCATCGCCGAATCGTCACTAGACGGAGGAGTGAGAATATTCGTCAAAGCGTGACGTCCTTTGATCCGAATCGCGGCTCTGTCGTATCCGATGGCGGCTTCCTCCGCCGTGTCAAACGTTCCGAGCCAGACTCGAGCTCGTTTCGAAGGATCGCGAATCTCCGCCGCGTATTTCCCCCACGGCCGCCGTCTCACTCCTCTGTACTTGACTGGCTCCGCCGCCTTGTTCGTCGGTTTCTTGCGTTTTGAAGCTCCGTTGTTGTTGTCGTCGCAGAACCTGATTACTTCCACGTAACGTTTCACTCTCTTGGCCGGAGACACGAATCTGTCGTCGGTTTCTTCGTCGCTGGAGGAATCGGTAGCGCATGGATCAGTGACTGTGATTTTCACAACCTTGGGGCAACCGTTGATGGGTTGGTTTGTTAGGGATGTGAGCTTCCGGTGAACCGTGTACTTGACGTTTCTCTCTCGGCTTTTCATTTCTCTTAGAGATCGGAGAAGAGAGAGGAAGAGAGTAGATTTTGGATTAACAGTTACAAAGAAAGAAGAAGAGTCAAAAAGGCTACGAATATATCGCCGTTTGTTAGTAACATCCCGTTTTAAATATAGTCACGCCTTATTTATTGCTTTTTCCATTTTTTAACCAAAAAAAAAAAAAAATTCTTTTTGTTTTTCATTTTTCTCACTTTCCTTTTCGATTTTGGAAGATTTCATTTTTATTGTGAAAATTCCGAGAATTTCAATATTTTATTTGTAAATGTCATAATTATGTTTTCTATTAGGAGTATTAAAAATGGCTTTTAAGTAGTAGTCATTAAGAGAGAGATTAGTGGCGCTTCAAACGACTAGCCACTTCTCTGATCTGTGAGCTAGACTATCGACACTTGGCATAGTTCGGTTTGGTCTAAACCATCCTATACAAGCTACTTAGGCGATCTCCACGCGTGATGCATGTTCGTGTACCTCACGTGCTTGTGAGAAGAAATGGGCCTTCTGTCACGTGAGACTGGTCACTCAACACTGCTTTTGACCCACTACGATAATTATGAATTTTATGGTAATGATGTTTATGGAATGTTTTCTCAAAAGCTTTGGGAAAGGACGCTGTTATCATTATGCACTACAAAATAAGTGTTGAATTGTATCACTTCATTTGTATCACAAAACTAAGTGATCTTATTTTACATTACTTATTTATAAGTGAGGCAAAAAATACATAATTTAGCATCCGTTACAATAAATGATGTTGGTATTAATAAATTTGGCATCAATTGAATTAAGTGATATAATTTCTATAAATTAGAATCATTTAAACAAAAGTGATATAATTATATAAATTTAAATCGATTAACTAATTGATGTATTTCTTTTTTAGTTAACATCAATTACAAAAATAATACAAAATTTACATCAGTAACAAGTGATTCTAACAAAAACTATATTAATGATTCTCTTCCTAAAATTATATTTTCACATTCAAACGTAACTGTGGTACCTTAAGGATTCATAATTATGTTTTTAATAATTAAATAACATATAGAACTAGGAGGCCATGTTGCTTTGACCGTTGAATATATCAATGATAAATTTCCTTGTCCAAACACTAAGTTAGTGGTGCCCACTTCATTGTTAATGTCAAATATCGTTAATTTCACTATCCAAATAAAAATGTATATAAAAATTGTAGTTCTCATTTATGAAAAATTAGTTTAGATTGGCATCAGATATTTATGTCGAAAAAAAAGGAATCTGTTTTGTATATTGTTTGATGTTGACTTTCACTTTTAGAAACACAATTAGTTATTTGATCATAATTCAAAATTTTTATTCGATAAGAACTGAGATATTGAACGTGACCTAGAAAGAAGAGAAGATGGAAATTGATAGACTTTAATCACGTACCTGTAGCTTGTTTATGCAAAAAGGAATCTTACGCTTTTCCAGAGATATCCTAGAGGAAGAGACTACGAAGGGTTCAGTAAGTTTCATAAAGTTTCATAAGGGTTAATGTTTAATGTTTTGTCATCTACGAGATTTTCAAGAGTATTGATGTTGTGAGTTGCTTTCATTTATTTGTCAGATTTCTAGGCCATTATCATAACTGGATTTGGGAAAAGAAATTGCTACGTCAAAGGAAACACAGTAAGGGTCAAGGTTCGAAACATTTCTTCACTACAAAAAAAAAGCTTTCACAACCAAGACTAGTCTTGGAGGTTAGTGAGGACAATTGTTGTTTCATTTCATCATTATCACTGAAACAATAAAAAGAGACACAAAATTAAAAAGAAAAACTAATAAACCTTATCTAAATTTATAATAAAGCGACACATTTTCAGTATACAAAAAAAGTCAAAACGCTAAAAAGATTTCCAGCAAACGTATCGTTCAAATTTATAAGGTTTTTAAAACTAAATCAATTATTATAACTGTTTTCATTGTTCTATTTATAAACAGATTGATTTGAAACATTTAGGAATTTAAAGTCAAATTTGTAAATTCTAAAACTTATAAATGTGCTAAATAAAATTTTCAGGTTTTAATGGACAAGTCGTGGATAAATAAACCACGATTATCCCAAGACTACAGATTGGGGGTGAAACGTTTTCTGGATTTTGCATTTACTAGATCAAATGCAAACATGATGAAATGTCCATGTAACCGTTGTCTTCTAACCAAATCTTTGTCAAAAGATGATATCGAAGGTGACTTGATGTGCTATGGGTTTTTAAGTTCTTACACAAGTTGGATACTACATGGAGAGGAAGTGTGTGTCACAGGAAATACAAGACTACCGTCTGATGTTAATGAGTCTGAATTGGATTCAACTTTGAATCTTTTAGATGACATTTTTCCCGATATTAGTGTGAATATGCCTGGTGAATATGGAAATGAAACGACCAGTCAACCTATGGGCGCAGACAGACCATCAACTTCCAGTGGAACCTTTGGAAAAGGAGAAAGTTTTGATGAGTTGTTTGCTGATTATAATCAAGAGCTGTATCCAGACTGCACTAAGTTCACGAAGTTGTCCTTTATACTGAAACTATACCATATCAAATGTATGTGCAAGATTAGTGACAAGGGAATGTCCATGGTGCTTGATTTGATGAAAGAAGCATTTACACATGCTAAATTGCCAGATTCGTTTAATGATATGAAAAAGGTTATTCGCAAACTGGGAATGACTTATGAGTCAATCCATGCATGTCCAAATGATTGCATGTTGTATTGGGAGGCAGATGCAGAAAGAGAGATTTGCAAGGTTTGTGAAGCTTCTCGTTGGAAAGAAAATACAAAGAGCACAAATTCTGGATCAGAGAAAAAAAAAAGTAAAGCTCCTGCAAAAGTTTTGCGGTATTTTCCTCTAAAGCCACGGTTGCAACGTTTATTCATGTCATCCAAAACTGCTACTCACATGAGATGGCATGCAACTACTAGTAACAATGATGGTAAACTTCGTCATCCAAGAGATGGTAGGGCTTGGAAAGAATTTGATCAAAACCATCATGAATTTGCTTCTGATCCAAGGCATGTCAGATTGGGCTTGGCGACAGATGGTTTTAACCCATTTGGTACGATGAGTAGCAGTTATAGCATCTGGCCGGTGATATTATTTCCTTATAATTTTCCACCGTGGATGTCAATGAAGCAGACATCAATGATCCTCTCTATGGTTATCCCCGGAAAACACATGCCTGGTAATGATATTGATGTATACTTGCAGCCACTTATCAAAGAGTTGAAGGAGTTATGGTTTGATGGGATTGAAACGTTAGATTCTTCGACAAAGCAAACTTTTAACATGAGAGCAGCTCTTATGTGGACAATTAGTGATTTTCCTGGTCTTGGAAATTTGTCGGGTTGGAATACATATACAGCATCAGCATGTCCAAGCTGTAATTATGATGGAATCGGACAACGTTTACGCCACGGAAAAAAAAATTGTTTTATCGGTCATCGCCGATTTCTTCCTCCAGATCATGGTTTTCGTCAGATCACTGCACATTTTGATGGGAAAACAGAAACTAGGCATCCACCAGCCACACTGACAGGCTCTACAATTGTTCAACAACTACAACAAGTTGATGTTACCCTTGGTAAGAAGAATAGTTTAGTTGGTGTTGGAAGAAAGAGGGATCGAAGTGATGCTGGAAGATCTAGTACTCAACAGTGGAAGAAAAGAAGTATATTTTTCGAGCTGCCCTATTGGGAAGTTACAATGTTGCGACATAATTTGGATGTCATGCACATAGAGAAGAATGTGTTTGACAATCTAGCCTACACATTGTTGGATGACAAAAATAAATCTAAAGATAATCTGAATGCTAGAAAAGATCTTCGTGAGATGGGTATACGTTCTGACTTGTGGCCTGATCATAATGACAAGTATCAAGCTGCGTGTTTTTCTCTGAACAATCATGGAAAAGATACTTTTTTAAGTGTCTTAAAAAATGTAAAACTTCCAGATGGTTATGCTTCAAACATATCAAGTTGTGCTGATGTTAGTGGTCGAAAGCTAGCAGGTTTAAAAAGCCATGATTGTCACGTGATAATGAGAGATTTATTTTCAGTCGCAGTTCGAAATCTGCTGCCAACAGATGTGACATCAGCCATTGTCGAGATCTGTCAGTTTTTTAGAGATATCTCTGCAAAAGTTCTTGATATCAATGAGCTTGATAGATTACAAGATCGTATTGTGGTGACTTTATGCCGTATGGAGATGTTTTTTCCTCCATCTTTTTTTACAGTGATGGTACATTTAATAGTACATCTCACAGAAGAGGCAAAACTTGGTGGACCAGTTCCATTTCGTTGGATGTATCCGATTGAAAGGTGTGTTTTGATTAATTAATTTTTATATATAAATATATATACACACATTTGAAACCTTACTTGATTCAATTACCTGCAGGACTCTAGGATATTTTAAATCATATGTTCGGAATCGTGCTAAGCCAGAAGGATCTATATGTAAGCAGTATTTAGCTGATGAGTGTATAACATTTTGTTCAATGTATCTCAATGATATAGAGACACGATTCACTCGGACTGGCCGCGTTGATGATCAGCCTTTAGCTGATACTAACATTAGACCACACTCAGAACTTCTACTTATTTTTCCAAACCATGGAAGATTTGTTGGAGCAGGTCAAGTTTATTCTCTTAGTCATGTTGAGAGACAACAAGCACATCGACATGTATTGATCAACTGTCAACTACTTGATCCATTACGAGAGTAAGTTTATCTCTTTCAAGAATAACTAGTTCAATTATGTTTCATTAAAGTTTACTAATATACTTGTTATGTTACTTGATTGTTTAGGAAATATAAAAATGAGTTGTTGACGAAACAGACTCATCAAAGCAATAGGCATCGTGCTATTGACATTGATCGAGAAATGCATCTTAATATTGCAAACTGGCTCAAACAGAAAGTAGAGTCAAATGAGTTAGATGGGATAACTGATGATATACGGTGTTTAGCTTTGGGTCCATCTGATAAAGTTTTGAAGTATACAGCTTATAATATCAATGGTTGCAAGTTCCGTACAGCGGAAAGAGAAGCTAATTTGAAAACACAAAATAGTGGTGTTTATGTGGCTGCTGAGACTATGAGCTATGCTAGTTCTCGTGATCCTAACCCAAGAACAGGAATTGTTCCATACTATGGCAACCTTACCGAAGTTATGGAGCTCAACTACTATGAAGTTTTCAAAGTTGTATTATTCAGGTGTACGTGGGCGGACACCCGTACGGAACGAGGATACAAAACAGATACATATGGTCATCATATGGTAAATTTTTCACGCTTGTTACACACTGGGGATAATGCAGAGGATGAACCATATATATTGGCGTCTCAAGCAAAAATGGTTTACTACGTTAAAGATCCATCTGAATTAGAGTGGAATATTGCAATTCATATGCAGCCGAGAGACGTATATGATATGGGTGATTCAAATGGCTCAGAACAGTTGAATGATGAATCTGATTTAGATTAAATTTTCCTTTCTTTCATGAACAACTCAACTTTGAGCTTCCATAATTCAGGTTCGATCCTTACGGTTTTTTTTCTTTTGTTTACACATGCATGATTCGTGACAACTGTCCTTTGTCTTTTAGATTATGCATAAGCTTGTCCAGAAATTGATTGTGTTTCTATATCGTTACAGCTGTAGACATCTACTTGATTTCTCACATCTAAAGAGTATATGTTTGACTCTTGACTCAAGTCCTTACAGGTCAGTATAATCTTTAGTCATCAGAATGTTTCAAGTGCATTTGAAGCTGTACTGAGTTATGAATATCTATTCTATCTTCAGAAATTAATTTGAAGCGTACGATTCAAAAGGCATTGTAGTGGCTGGAGACAATAACAAAAGTACACTTGGATCACTTCTTTCTTTCTAGGGGCGTGGATCAAATTATTGTTTCGAGGCTACAACTAGTTGGTATTACTTTAAAAATAATATTTGGCCTGCAGTATCAATCAAAATCTAATTTCACTTGCTGTAACTAACTTTGAAATTTAAGAACATTTCTATCGGCAAGTGAGACACATTGATGTTGCTTTTGCAGGTACTTGTACGTGACATGTGGATTTTTGAGAAGGCTCTATTCTATACAAAAGCTTGCTGGCGTCTTTGTGGCATGATCGAGTCTTGTATGATTTTTTTGCCAATTATATATTGTCACAATCTAAGTCACAATCTGAGTGACTTCGGTCACATGCATGTATTAGTGAAAATATGTGAAAATAATGTCTGTTTTTTATCCCGCCACTACGTTTTTTCTCAAGCGGGAATTAATTAAAGAGTTTCTTAATTATATACATGTTTAGTTATTTTTTTTTGCAGGCACACTACGCTTTTTTGACGGTTAAGGTACGTAGCTCTGATCCTGATCGAATTCAATAGTTGGGATACCTTGAGCAGATCGATTTGATTGGATTCATCCACTAAGTGAACGAGCTTTGAGGGGATTAATTTGATTCTCCAAAACGAGTCTCTCTTCAAAAACGAAAGAAAATTGTTGTAAATGTATCTTTTTCTGGTTTTTTTTTTTTGAAAAATATATCTTCTTCTGAGTTTCAACGTCTTTGTTGAAACACAAAATTGTCTCAAACATTTATATCTCTTCTCTGAGGTTTAGTTAATTTTTTTTTGTCTTCTTCTTCTTCTTCTTCTTCTCAATTTATCGATAGTTGTAAGAATGAATATAACAAGTTTTATTTATTTTTTATCTTGTTTAGGATTATGGATTTCATGGATTCAGAGACACAACCTCCAGATGATTCACCGCATTTAGAAACAAGTTTCAATGCGCCTCCTCCACTTGCTCCAGAATGTAAAAGCTTCAAGTGGAAAATACAAGTGATAGGTAATAAATATAATCTAAACTGATCACTACTTTTAATATTAATAGAATTTTTTTTTCAAAGAAATTGTTAATTAGACATTTAGTCAACAAGGTATACACGCATGATTTTATATTTCTCTTTCATTTGGTATCTTATTATTTTATTGAACATATTAGATGGTGGAAACTTGTAAGCCATATTTTTCTCTGCATGACTCTATCTTATTGTCTTCTCACTAGACTTAGTTTTATATTATGTACTAATTTATTTTTATCGTCTATGTGATGTGTTTATCAATAAGATTCTGAGGGCAGTGTAGAAGGCAAAATGGTGACATCTAAAGATGTATGGAAACTTCAGAGCAGTAAAGTGATCGTGCATTTTGATGAAAATAGCGGTCAACCAATTGGGGATTCTGGTGGTTTACTCGGATCATGGTTAGGTCAATTAAGCAATGATGTGAATTTGCTACCTATCAATTACAGTGATTGGAGGATGGTCAATATTCACACTAAAAGAAAAGTGTGGGATGTTATTCAGGTAGTTTCTGCCATCATTTCATCTCTATATATTTTCTTGATCAAGTAATGTTTTGTGATATATGTATTATTTTAATGAATTGTTGGGTATTGTTTTTTTCAGTCCAAATTCTGGTTTGATGATCCAACGATGAGAAAAGGATATGTGATGAGTGCATTGGGAAGCAGATGCAAAGATGTCAAACTACGTCTTTGGAAAGAACACAAACGAAATGATCAACTTCAAACATTGCAGAATCGACCCAATAATGTTCCTGAAGAACAATGGGAGCATTTTGTGCACATGAGATTTACTGAAAAATGGAAGGTAAAATTTATTTATTGTACATTTATATGTTGTATATTTCTTATCAAGCACATTTAATATTTTTACATTTGAGATTTCAGAAAATGCAAGAGAGGAATACAAAGAACCAAAAAAAACATACTATGCCTCATGTATGTGGAAGAAAGAGTTTCTCGAGAAAAAGAAATGATATAGTAAGTAACATTCATAGTTATGATATAAAACTAGTTTATTATACTAATTTTGTTTATGAAGACAATCAGAACCGGAAAAACTCCATGTCGAGCAGAGTTTTTTATTGAGACGCGCACGAAACCTGATGGAAGCTTTGTATGTGAAGAGGCAAAAACACGAGCGGTTAGTTTTATATAAAATCATCATTCATTGTTTTTTTGCCAATTAGTTTAACATTTACTTTTTGCATGTTTTTTAGGAAGCGCTTACAACTTTGTTGAATCAAAATTCTCATGGCACAAGCAATGTTGCAGCCACACTGGATGATGAATTTGCTCAAGTTTTTGGTCCGGAGCGTCCAGGACGAGTACGTTGTGTTGGTCGAGGACCTACACCATCAAAATTGGTGAGACGTTGTACTGCAACTAGACAAGAGGTGGACAATTCTGAAATGGTCGTTGGGTTGCAGACACAAGTGAAAGAACTATCAAATCAAGTTAAGGGAATGAGTACTTTCATCCAACAAATAATTGGTACTTCAACCGGTGAACAGGTAATAATATTTATAATAATAGTCTATAAGTTAAAATATCTCATTATATATTATATATAAAACTAATACATTAAAATAAATACTTAGGCAAGAGCATGGGCTGCAAGTTTTGCAGTAGCTTTTGCTAACATACCAAACCCACCTTTCGCAAACATACCGACTCCATCTAATCCTAATCAGGTAAATAGTATGTTTAAGTTTAAAGAAAAAGATTGTATGATACATAACAATTTATATTATTTTATTTCAGGAAATGCAATGATGCAGGTGTCCATGGATATTCAAATGTTGGAAACTATGCTGGTGATCATCATTAACATTAGTTTAGCAACATTTTTCTACAATGTTTGTTTAATTTATTTCTGTTTTGTGAATTTGTATTATGGATGAATATGTAATTCAGATGCTTGTAGATTAATTAGTAATTCAGATTTGTGTTTTTCTTTAAAAAAATATTTTTTCGTTTTCTAAAATATAATATTTTTAATATTAATAATAAATACGGAAATAAAAAATATTTTCATCACTTTTTATAAGTGATACATTTAATTAGAATAATTTGTGAAAACTGAAATAAATGTAACATCAATTATAAGTAAATGATACCAATACTTTAAATCGGTAACTATATAATGATACATTTTTGGATCACTTCTTAAAATTGATATTAATTATATGTCAGTTATTTATAAGTGATACAAATTATTAAATCAATTATTTTAATTGATAGAAATACTTACATCATTTAGTATAGTTGATGTAAGAACTAATATCATTTATCAGAAATTGATACATAATAACATCATTTATGTAAATGATATAAATAATTTATATTTTTGTATCAATTATTAAATGAATTGATGTAAATTATTTGCATCACCACTTTCAGAGTCACTTTTTTAAGTGATGTAAAACTCTTTTACATCATTTATAAGTAATACAAATATTCAAAATAAATGATGTAAGACTACCTTTTTTTTGTAGTGATGATCTCGTCATAATTCGAATGTCTCTCAGATTATTTTAATTTTGTTGAAAATTATGATATGTTTGCTTGGAGATCAAGTGACTGCAGCCCTGATTATTTGCTTTCCTATATTATAACTATATTCAGCGTTAACACTGGACTTGAATTAGGGAGCAAAATTTGAAAATTTTATTCAAATGATAGTTATGTTCCTATACATATTAAGGCACTTAACATTAAGTTTAGGGATACGGTCAAACTTGGATGTTCTTAATCAATATAAGTGTTTAAAAATTGGATGTTCTCACAAGTTAACGATATATGAAAAAAAACTCCTAATATTTCTCTTTATATTCCACTGAAGTTTTGACCTACTCAGGTTCTTATATGGACGTGGATACATCTTCTTTCATAAGTTTTGTAATAGAAATTGGGGGCCATAACCAGATCTTTTGTATGATTAGCCAAAGTAATTGACTAATGTAACGGTTTGAGATGAAATACAATTAAATATAAATTAACAGATCCTTAGTGGAACCATATATGGAGTATAAGAATCGACAATGAATATGTAGTGTATGGTGTGCATTAATCTAATTATAGAAAAAGAGAGAAATCGAAAGAGAATTTGGACTATCTTAGCCTAAGGGCCACATGAAGAACCTTGTAGACAAAGTGATCACAAAAGAAGTTGCAAGAGAGGTAAGGCATGCATGCCGGGCCGTCTCAAATTAATTTTAGACCAGTTCAAAAAAATTATTAATTGTATATTTGGCGATTTTATCAAGTAATTTTAAAAACTAATAACTTAGTTTGATTTTTTTTAATTATAAGTTATTAATTTAGCATTATATCTAACATTTTAAAGTTCCTTACCATAATTTATCTACATATTTTTAAAAAATCTTGATTTTTCAATTTTTATATTTGGAGTCCTATTCGACCGCTCCAATTGCACGTGCTGTTAGAAGTCCCTGCATGCATGAGATTTTTTCTTGTTTGTTAAATATATGTACCATTATTGTTTGTTATATAAATGAGGTATGAGTTGGTGTAGGTAGGAAACGAGGTGGTCTATTTATTTATTTGTTCTGTTGTCTATATGTCTTTCTTTATGTTTGTTTATGAGAAAAACATCATCACTGATTAATTAATAAACATACTATACACTTTACTTATCATTTGCAGGATTACATTTCAGATATTAATTATTTAAGTAAACAATAGAACATATATGTCGAGCGTTGTGACTGACTAATGTTCAATGACACTTTTCAGACTGCAGATTTTGGAGTTCAAATATATAACGTTTATAATTTAAAGTTTAAGTTGTGTGCTTGAATAAACGGAATAAAGGTAAATGTCAAAAGAATTGATTCAGAATAAAATATAATTTTAGATTTTTCAACATTTTATAAACGTAACATAATAAAAATATGAATCTACACATATACAAACTGTTTTGAGAGAAAGGTGAACGAAGATTAGCTCATAGGCTCATACAATGATGTATCCTTCACTACCTGTATGTAAAATACAATATGAGTTTACTTTTCACCAGACTATTTCGGAGTCTGCTATTTGAACCTATATCTCTGTAATTAACAAATATTTAAACCCTACAAAAATATTGGTCAGTCCACAAACCAATATAAACTGGTGTTTATTACAGAGATATAAACTGATGTTTATTACACATAGATTTTGAGAAAAATTCAAATATATGAAAATAC
Organism: Brassica napus; assembly: GCF_020379485.1. NCBI lineage: Eukaryota > Viridiplantae > Streptophyta > Magnoliopsida > Brassicales > Brassicaceae > Brassica > Brassica napus. The sequence continues at coordinate 1,558,893 of NC_063447.1, forward strand.
TCTTTTAATGCATAGTTGCATCCTTCACTAACATATAATGAAGGTCAAAGATGTTTGGAACTTTTGTCGTCTCCGTTTCTCTAGAAAATAGCGATTTATAGTGGTTAATTCACCAATTTATGAAGTATTATGAAGTTTTACTAAATTAATTGACAAAAATTAAAACGAAGCCCATGTACCATCAAAGAGAGTTTAATATACATTAATACAAATATATAACGTGTATAGAAATTTTAAAACAACACTAAAAATTACAGACTTCAGTATATAGAGCATTTACACATAGATTTTGAGAAAAAATTTCAAAAATATGAAAATACTGTTTTAATGCATATTTGCAACCTTCAATAACATATGATGAAGATCAAAGAGGTTTAAAACTTTTGTGGTCTCCGTTTCTCTAGAAAATAACGATTTTATAGTGGTTAGTCCACCAATTTATGGAGTATTATGAAATTTTACTGAATTAGTTGACAAAAAAATAAAACGATGCCCATGTTCCATGAAAGAAAGTTTAATATACATTAATACAAATATAGAATGTGTTTAGAAATTTTAAAACAACACTAAAGATCATATGCTTCAGTATATAGAGCATTTCGTGAAAAATTCAATATTTTCGTAGGGGTTGTTAACACATAGATTTTGAGAAAAATTCAAAAACATGAAAATACGGTTTTAATGCATAGTTGCATCATTCACTCTACCATATGATGAATGTCAAAGAGGTTTGTAACTTTTGTGTTAATGCATAGTTCATCATTCACTAACATATTATGAAGGAAAAAGAGGTTTGAAACCTTTGTTGTCTCCATTTTTCTAGAGAATAGTGATTTTAAAGTGGTTAGTCCACCAACTTAAGGAGTATTATGAATTTTACTAAATTAATTGACAAAAAATTAAAACGATGCCTATGTACCATGAAAGAGAGTTTAATATAAATTAATTCAAATATAAAATGTGTTTAGAAATTTTCAAACATCACTAAAGATCATAGGCTTCAGTATATAGAGCATTTACAGAAAAATTCAATATTTTCGTACGGGTTAACACATAGATTTTGAGAAAAATTCAAAAATATGAAAAAACTGTTTTAGTGTATAGTTGCATCATTCACTAACATATGATGAAGGTCAAAGAGGTTTGAAACCTTTGTTGTCTCCCTTTTTCTAGAGAATAGCGATGTTATAGTGGTTAGTCCACAAACTTAGGAGTATTATGAATTTTACTAAATTAATTGACAAAAAAATTAAAACGATGCCTATGTACCATGAAAGAGAGTTTAATATACATTAATTCAAATATTGAATGTGTTTAGAAATTTTAAAACACACTAAAGATCATAGACTTCAGTATATAGAGCATTTACCGAAAAATTCAATATTTTCGTAGGAGAGGTTAACACATAGATTTTGAGAAAAATTCAAAAATATGAAAATACTGTTTTAATGCATAGTTGCATCCTTCACTAACATATGATGAAGATCAAATATCTTTGAAACTTTTGTTGTCTCTGTTCTCTAGAAAATATCTATTTTATAGTGGTTAGTCCACCAATTTAGGGAGTATTATGAAGTTTTACTAAATTAATTGACAAAAATTAAAACGATGTCCATGTACCATGAAAGAGGGTTTAATATACATTAATACAAATATGTAATGTGTTTAGAAATTTTAAAACAACATTAAATATCATAGGCTTCAATATATAAAGCATTTACCGAAAAATTCAATATTTTCGTAGGGGTTAACACAAAGATTTTGAGAAAAATTCAAAAATAGGAAAATATTTTTTTAAAGCATAGTTCATCTTTCACTAACATATGATGAAGGAAAAAGAGGTTTGAAACCTTTGTTGTCTCCGTTTTTCTAGAGAATAGCGATTTTATAGTGGTTAGTCCACCAACTTAGGGAGTATTATGAATTTTACTAAATTAATTGACAAAAATATTTAAAAGATGCCTATGTACCATGAAAGAGAATTTTTTTTTAACAACATCACTCAAGTACTAACTAGAATCTCCAACCGATCTAGCGAGCCAAACCGGTGGAGTTGAATCGACATAAAGCAAAGCTGAAGGAGAACTCCTCGCACCACGTGCAAGCTTGTCCGCCAAGGTATTTTGTGCTCTAAGAATATGTCTGATCCGGAAGTGGGGGAAGAACGTATTACTTCGGTTGAATTCTTCCATGTGTGTAGAACAGGCAGGCCATTCTTCAGGTGTCGACACCATCTTCACCAGCTGAGAACAATCTGTCGCAAAAACTACGTCAGAATATTGGAGGGTTTTCATGCATTCCATTGCCCAAATTAGTGCTTCACATTCAGCATGGAGAGGTGACAAACTTCTACGAAGATTCATCGCCCCCATCATGACCTCTGTTGATCCACTCTTTCTAGAAAACCACCCTTGTCCTGTGAACTTATCATCTTCTTTCCAAGCGCCATCAATATAACAAACTCTAGACTCTTCCAGGGCTAGAGACACATATTGATGTACATTCCCAGTATAGGAATTAGGGTCCTTTGCGGTTAGTTATGCCTCCGTCCACATCCTACTTTCCACCTCTGCCATCCTTAAGATCTCCTGTGGATTGGCATCCTTATTTGAATAGATCTTGTCATTTCTAGCCTTCCAAATATACCATAGTAACCATGGAGAGTAGTGTAAATCTTCCTCCTTTGGTAATCTCCAAAATAAATAATCCATATTGGTGAAAACGGACGACGATGGAAAGAACTCTGGAGAAGAAGGAATCCTAGAAAGTGCCCAAGTTTGTAATGCGGGTGGGCATTCGAAAAGAACATGGTTAGTAGTCTCATCATCTGCCCCACACATGCTACATCGTGTATCACAAACAATCCCTCGAGTTGTAAGGTTTTTGGACACTGATAGTGTACCAGAAAGAGATTGCCACACAAAATGTCTCAATTTTGGTGGACATTTCAGTTTCCAAGAAAAGGCCAATAACGGTTTAACATTAGGTCCATAGAAAATACTCCTCTGGACTCTATCTGGGTATAAAGATTCAGTTCGAAAACATGATTTAACCGAATATTTACCAGATTCCGTAAAGCTCCACCCCACTGTATCTGGATTTCGAGATCTACTAATTGCTAAACCCTGAATCAGTTTCACATCATCAGGATGTATATGAGCATTCAGCAAGTCTACATTCCATGAGCAGTCAGTTGGGTTAATGAAATGTTCCACCTTTAATGAAGGGTGTAAAAATTGAGTACTTGATTTTGGTATTGCTGACCTCGGGCGAGGAGCGGGAATCCACGGATCTGCCCATACGGAGATGGATTGTCCTGTTCCCACTCTTTTGATTAGCCCTTTTTTAACCAGAGATCTAGCTGAGCAGATTCTTCTCCATCCATAAGAGGATGAATATGATCTATGATCGTCCAAAGGATCCGTATTCCGAAAATAACTGCCTTTAAAAACTTTTGAGAACAAACATTCTGGTTTATCTAGTAACCGCCAGAATTGTTTAGCCAACAGAGCTGTATTAAAGTCTTGAAGATCTCTAAAGTTCAGCCCTCCCTCCTCCTTAGGAGCACACACTTTATCCCAAGAAAGCCAGTGTATTCCTTTTTTATTTCCACTTCCTCCCCACCAGAAATGAGAAAGAGTACTTGTTATTTTCTTCGTAACTCCTTTAGGAAGTCTGAAACATGACATTACATGCGTTGGCATCAGTGAAGCCACTGATTTGATTAGGACTTCCTTTCCCCCTTTAGTAAGAAACCGAACTGTCCAGCCATTTACTTTATTATTAACTCGGTCATTTAGGTACCAAAAATTTATATTTTAGATCCCCCAAGACTTTCCGGAATGCCTAAATAATTGCTCATCCCTCCTACATTGGTAATCCCCAAAATAGTATGAATATCTGCTTTAATATTATATGGGACCTTATGCCCAAATTGAACCGATGATTTCTGAAAGTTAATTTGTTGACCAGAGGCTGCCTCATAGTTTTTAAGTAGTTTTAAAATTATACCACATTCCTCCTTCGTAGCCTTACAGAAAAATAAACTATCGTCCGCAAATAAGAGATGAGAAATATTCGGACTGCCACGTGCAATTTTCAGTCCCGTTAGTCGTTTCTCACGCTCCTCCTTCTTAATATTTGCTATGAGGGCTTCAGTACACAAGATAAATAAATATGGAGACAACGGATCTCCTTGCCTTAACCCTCTCTCTGGGACAATATGCCCTTTCGGCTGCCCATTCAATAGAACCTGATAATTAACTGAAGAGATGCATTGCATCATTAGGGTCACCTAATCACTCGAGAAACCCATCTTCAATAGCAAACGCTTGACAAAAGGCCACTCGACACGATCATAAGCCTTACTCATATCTGTCTTGATTGCTAAGAATTTATCTTTGCATGCATTGTTTGTACGAAGACCATGAAACATTTTCTGAGCAATGAGAATATTATCCGAAATTAATCTTCCAGATACAAACGCAGATTGAGTTTCCGATATCAGCTTTGGTAGCAGACCTTTTAGCCGCTGACATAATACCTTTGAAATAATCTTATACCCAACATTACATAAACTAATTGGTCGCAATTCAGTCATCCTATTGGGTCTCACCGTTTTGGGAATAAGACAAATATTCGTCATATTTAATTTATCATCAAACACTCCTGAAGTAAGGAAATTATTAACCATATTCACCACGTCCTCTTTGATGATTGACCATGATTGTTGATAGAAAAGTGCAGTCATTCCGTCTGGTCCAGGGGTTTTTTCTGGATGCATCATGAATAGTGCTGCTTTAACCTCCTCTTCCGTAGCCACAGCCATAAGTTTTCGATTTTGACCGTCCGTTATCGAAGTAGGGACTTCCTCTAGAAAGCTATCAAAAACCTCTGGGGATGACGTATGGAACAAGTCCATAAAATATTTTACTGCAACTTCTTCAACCTTGGACTCTGAATTAACCCAAGTTCCTTCTTCATTATACAGGCCAATGATCCTATTCTGAATCCTTCTCTGTTTAGTAAGAGCATGGTAAAATTCGTATTCCGATCACCGCAGGTATGCCATTTCGTTCTACTCTTCTGCTCCCAATATTGTTCCTCATCTCGATATGCTTCCTGTAATTTCCGAGATACTTCCAGGACCTCATCATTTGTTTTGGAAAAATCATTTTGAATTTCCTCAAGAGCCTTTTGTAAATTATTTATTTTATCCTTCCCATATGGTGGATTAGATTTTCTCCAAACCGAAATCTCATGTCTACAGTTGTGAATTTTCCCAACAATTCCTACATCCCCACGCCTATTACTCGAATGCCAGCCGCGATTGATGGATTCCATTAGACCTTCTTCACCGATCCATCTCTTATCAAACCGGAATTGTTTACGAAATTTAAGTATTTTATTCTCAATAGACGCCACAATAGGTCTATGATTCGAACCTACCATTCGCAAGTATTCTACATGAGAGCAAGGAAACAGATTATGTCACTCATTATTTCCTAAAGCCCGATCCAACCAACATTTAACCACTTGCTTATTCCTCCGCCCACTCCAAGATAAAGTGTTACCTAAACTCGGAAAATCGAACAAACCGCAATTCGCAATCATATTATTAAAGGATATGAAGGTATCGGCGTGCCGCAGGACCCCTCCTTCCTTTTCATGATTCCCTGTAATCTCATTTAGATCTCCAATAATAAACCATGGTTCATCACGAACTATACCAATTCGAGTTAATTTTTCCCAGACATCATCTCGTAGACTTTGATTTGGTTCTCCATAAACAAAGGATATAAAAAATTCGTTTCCCTTCATATTCCGTCTCCACATCAATAATTTTATTGTTAGATGACAGAATGGTTACCTTAAAGATGAATCATAGAAAAGAGCTAGACCCCCACGTCTACCTAGAGGATCAACTGTATGCAGATGACTATAACCAAAATGAAACTGAACCGATTGTACAAAATCAAATTGTTACTTTCGTGGGGATTAACAAATATATTTTGAGAAAAATTCAAAAATATAAAATACTGTTTTAATGCATAGTTGCATAATTAAAACGATATCCATGTACCATGAAAGAGAGTATAATATACATTAATACAAATTTAGAATGTGTTTAGTAATTTTAAAACAACACTAAAGATAATAGGCTTCACTATATAGAGCATTTACAGAAAAATTCAATATTTTCGTAGGAGTTAACACATAGATTTTGAGAAAAATTCAAAAATATGAAAATACTGTTTTAATGCATAGTTCATCTTTCACTAACATATGATGAAGGAAAAAGAGGTTTGAAACCTTTTTTGTATCCGTTTTTCTAGAGAATAGCGATTTTATAGTGGTTAGTTCACCAACTTAGGGAGTATTATGAATTTTACTAAATTATTTGACAAAAAAATTAAAACGATGCCTATGTACCATGAAAGAGAGTTTAATATACATTAATTCATATATTGAATGTGTTTAGAAATTTTAAAACAACACTAATGATCATAGGCTTCAGTATATAGAGCATTTATCGAAAAATTCAATATTTTCGTAGGGGGGTTAACACATAGATTTTGAGAAAAATTCAAAAATATGAAAATACTGTTTTAATGCATAGTTCATCTTTCACTAACATATGACAAAGGAAAAAGATGTTTGAAACCTTTGCTCTCTCCGTTTTCTAGAGAATAGCGATTTTATAATGGTTATTCCACCAATTTAGGGAGTATTATGAATTTTACTAAATTAATTGAGTAAAAACTAAAACGATGCCAGTGTACCATGAAAGAGAGTTTAATATACATTAATACAAATATATAATGTTTTTAGAAATTTTCAAACATCACTAAAGATCATATGCTTCAGTATATAGAGCATTTACCGAAAATGCAATATTTTCGTGGGGGTTAACACATAGATTTTAAGAAAAATTCAAAAATATGAAAATAAAGTTTTAATGCATAGTTCAACTTTCACTATCATATGATGAAAGTAAAAGAGGTTTGAAACCTTTTCCGTCTCCGTTTTTCTAGAGAATAGCGATTTTATAGTGGTTAGTCCACCAACTTAGGGAGTATTATGAATTTTACTAAATTATTCGACAAAAAAATTAAAACGATGCCTATGTAACGTGAAAGAGAGTTTAATATACATTAATTCAAATATTGAATGTGTTTAGAAATTTTAAAACAACACTAATGATCATAGGCTTCAGTATTTAGAGCATTTACCGAAAAATTCAATATTTTCGTAGGGGGGTTAACACATAGATTTTGAGAAAAAATCAAAAATATGAAAATACTGTTTTAATGCATAGTTCATCTTTCACTAACATATGACGAAGGAAAAAGAGGTTTGAAACCTTTGCTCTCTCCGTTTTTCTAGAGAATAGCGATTTTATAATGGTTATTCCACCAATTTAGGGAGTATTATGAATTTTACTAAATTAACTGACTAAAAACTAAAACGATGCCCGTGTACCATGAAAGAGAGTTTAATATACATTAATACAAATATATAATGTGTTTAGAAATTTTCAAACATGACTAAAGATCATAGGCTTCAGTATATTGAGCATTTACCGAAAATTCAATATTTTCGTGGGGGTTAACACATTGATTTTAAGAAAAATTCAAAAATATGAAAATAAAGTTTTAATGCATAGTTTATCATTCAATAACATATGATGAAACTAAAAGAGGTTTGAAACTTTTTCTGTCTCCGTTTTTCTAGAGAATAGCGATTTTATAGTGGTTAGTCCACTAACTTAGGGAGTCTTATGAATTTTACTAAATTAATTGACAAACAAATTAAAACGATGGCTATGTACTATTAAAGAGAGTTTAATATACATTAATTCAAATATAGAATGTGTTTAGAAATTTTAAAACAACACTAAAGATCATAGGCTTCAGTATATAGAGCATTTACCGAAAATTCAATATTTTTGTGGAGGTTAACACATAGATTTTGAGAAAAATTCAAAAATATGAAAATACTGCTTTAATGCATAGTTCATCTTTCACTAACATATAATGAAGGAAAAATAGGTTTGAAACCTTTTTTGTATCCGTTTTTCTAGAGAATAGCGATTTTTTCGTGGTTAGTTCACCAACTTAGGGAGTATTATGAATTTTACTAAATTATTCGACAAAAATATTAAAACGATGCCTATGTACCGTGAAAAAGAGTTTAATATACATTAATTCAAATATTGAATGTGTTTAGAAATTTTAAAACAACACTAATGATCATAGGCTTCAGTATATAGAGCATTTACCGAAAAATTAAATATTTTTGTAGGGGAGTTAATACATAGATTTTGAGAAAAATTCAAAAATATGAAAATACTGTTTTAATGCATAGTTCATCTTTCACTAACATATGACGAAGGAAAAAGAGGTTTGAAACCTTTACTCTCTCCGTTTTTCTAGAGAATAGTGATTTTATAGTGGTTAGTCCACCAACTTAGGGTGTCTTATGAATTTTACTAAATTAATTGGCAAACAAATTAAAACGATGGCTATGTACCATGAAAGGGAGTTTAATATACGTTAATTCAAATATAGAATGTGTTTAGAAATTTTAAAACAACACTAAAGATCATAGACTTCAGTATATAGAGCATTTACCGAAAATTCAATATTTTCGTGGGGGTTAACACATAGATTTTGAGAAAAATTTAAAAATATAAAAATACCTTTTTAATGCATAGTTGCATCCTTAACTAACCAATAATGAAGGTCAAAGAGGTTTAGAACTTTTGTTATCTCCTTTTTCTAGAAAGTAGCTATTTTATAGTGGTTAGTTCACCAATTTAGGAAGTATTATGAAGTTTACTAAATTAATTGATAAAAACTGAAAACGATATCCATGTACCATGAAAGAGAGCATAATATACATTAATTCAAATTTAGAATGTGTTTAGAAATTTTAAAACAACACTAAAGATCATAGGCTTCACTATATAGAGTAGTTACCGAAAAATTCCATATTTTCGTAGGAGTTAACACATATATTTTGAGAAAAATTCAAAAATTTGAAAATATTGTTTTAATGCATAGTTCATCTTTCACTAACATATGATGAAGGAAAAAGAGGTTTGAAACCTTTTTTGTATCCGTTTTTCTAGAGAATAGCGGCTTTTTAGTGGTTAGTTCACCAACTTAGGGAGTATTATGAATTTTACTAAATTAATCGACAAAAAAAATTAAAACGGTGCCTATGTACCATGAAAGTGAGTTTAATATACATTAATTCAAATATTTAATGTGTTTAGAAATTTTAAAACAACACTAAAGATCATATGCTTCAGTATATAGAGCATTTACCAAAAAATTCAATATTTTCGTAGGAGTTAACACATAGGTTTTGAGAAAAATTCAAAAATTTGAAAATACTGTTTTAATGCATAGTTAATCCTTCACTAACATATGATGAAGGAAAAAGGCGTTTGAAACCCTTGCTGTCTCCGTTTTTCTAGAGAATAGCGATTTTATAGTGGTTAGTCCACCAACTTAGGGAGTTTTATGAATTTTACTAAATTAATTGAAAACAAAATTAAAACAATGCCTATGTACCCTGAAAGAGAGTTTAATATACACTAATTCAAATATTTAATGTGTTTAGAAATATTAAAACAACACTAAAGATCATAGGCTTCTGTATGTAGAGCATTTACCGAAAAATTCAATATTTTCGTAGGAAATAACACATAGATTTTGAGAAAAATTCAAAAGTATGAAAATACTGTTTTAATACATAGTTCATCCTTCACTAACATATGATGAAGGAAAAAGAGGTTTGAAACCTTTGTTGTATCCATTTTTCTAGAGAATAGCGATTTTATAGTGGTTAGTCCACCAACTTAGGGAGTATTATGAATTTTACTAAATTAATTGACAAACAAATTAAAACGATGCCTATGTACCATGAAAGAGAGTTTAATATACATTAATTCAAATATTGAATGTGTTTATCAATTTTAAAACAACACTAAAGATCATAGGCTTCAGTATATAGAGCATTTACCGAAAATTCAATATTTTCGTAGGGTTTAACACATAGATTTTGAGAAAGATTCAAAAATATGAAAATATTGTTTTAATTCATAGTTCATCCTTCACTAACATATCCTGAAGGAAAAAGAAGTTTGAAACCTTTGTTGTATCCGTTTTTCTAGAGAATAGCGATTTTATAGTTGTTAGTCCACCAACTTAGGGAGTATAATGAATTTTACTAAATTAATTGAAAAAATTAAAACGATATCCATGTACCATGAAAGAGAGCATAATATATATTAATACAAATTTAGAATGTATTTAGTAATTTTAAAACAACACTAAAGATAATAGGCTTCACTATATAGAGCATTTACAGAAAAATTCAATATTTTCGTAGGAGTTAACACATAGATTTTGAGAAAAATTCAAAAATATGAAAATACTGTTTTAATGCATAGTTCATCTTTCACTAACATATGATGAAAGAAAAAGAGGTTTGAAACCTTTTTTGTATCCGTTTTTCTAGAGAATAGCGATTTTATAGTGGTTAGTTCACCAACTTAGGGAGTATTATGAATTTTACTAAATTATTTGACAAAAAAATTAAAACGATGCCTATGTACCATGAAAGAGAGTTTAATATACATTAATTCATATATTGAATGTGTTTAGAAATTTTAAAACAACACTAATGATCATAGGCTTCAGTATATAGAACATTTATCGAAAAATTCAATATTTTCGTAGGGGGGTTAACACATAGATTTTGAGAAAAATTCAAAAATATGAAAATACTGTTTTAATGCATAGTTCATCTTTCACTAACATATGACAAAGGAAAAAGAGGTTTGAAACCTTTGCTCTCTCCGTTTTCTAGAGAATAGCGATTTTATAATGGTTATTCCACCAATTTAGGGAGTATTATGAATTTTACTAAATTAATTGAGTAAAAACTAAAACGATGCCCGTGTACCATGAAAGAGAGTTTAATATACATTAATACAAATATATAATGTTTTTAGAAATTTTTAAACATCACTAAAGATCATATGCTTCAGTATATAGAGCATTTACCGAAAATGCAATATTTTCGTGGGGGTTAACACATAGATTTTAAGAAAAATTCAAAAATATGAAAATAAAGTTTTAATGCGTAGTTCAACTTTCACTAACATATGATGAAAGTAAAAGAGGTTTGAAACCTTTTTGGTCTCCGTTTTTCTAGAGAATAGAGATTTTATAGTGGTTAATACACCAACTTAGGGAGTATTATTAATTTTACTAAATTATTCGACAAAAAAATTAAAACGATGCCTATGTAGCATGAAAGAGAGTTTAATATACATTAATTCAAATATTGAATGTGTTTAGAAATTTTAAAACAACACTAATGATCATAGGCTTCAGTATTTAGAGCATTTACCGAAAAATTCAATATTTTCGTAGGGGGGTTAACACATAGATTTTGAGAAAAAATCAAAAATATGAAAATACTGTTTTAATGCATAGTTCATCTTTCACTAACATATGACGAAGGAAAAAGAGGTTTGAAACCTTTGCTCTCTCCGTTTTTCTAGAAAATAGCGATTTTATAATGGTTATTCCACCAATTTAGGGAGTATTATGAATTTTACTAAATTAACTGACTAAAAACTAAAACGATGCCCGTGTACCATGAAAGAGAGTTTAATATACATTAATACAAATATATAATGTGCTTCGAAATTTTCAAACATCACTAAAGATCATAGGCTTCAGTATATTGAGCATTTACCGAAAATTCAATATTTTCGTGGGGGGTTAGTTAACACATAGATTTTAAGAAAAATTCAAAAATATGAAAATAAAGTTTTAATGCATAGTTTATCATTCAATAACATATGATGAAAGTAAAAGAGGTTTGAAACCTTTTCTGTCTCCGTTTTTCTAGAGAATAGCGATTTTATAGTGGTTAGTCCACCAACTTAGGGAGTCTTATGAATTTTACTAAATTAATTGACAAACAAATTAAAACGATATCCATGTACCATGAAAGAGAGCATAATATACATTAATACAAATTTAGAATGTGTTTAGTAATTTTAAAACAACACTAAAGATAATAGGCTTCACTATATATAGCATTTACAGAAAAATTCAATATTTTCGTAGGAGTTAACACATAGATTTTGAGAAAAATTCAAAAATATGAAAATACTGTTTTAATGCATAGTTCATCTTTCACTAACATATGATGAAGGAAAAAGAGGTTTGAAACCTTTTTTGTATCCGTTTTTCTAGAGAATAGCGATTTTATAGTGGTTAGTTCACCAACTTAGGGAGTATTATGAATTTTACTAAATTATTTGACAAAAAAATTAAAACGATGCCTATGTACCATGAAAGAGAGTTTAATATACATTAATTCATATATTGAATGTGTTTAGAAATTTTTAAACAACACTAATGATCATAGGCTTCAGTATATAGAGCATTTATCGAAAAATTCAATATTTTCATAGGGGGGTTAACACATAGATTTTGAGAAAAATTCAAAAATATGAAATTTCTGTTTTAATGCATAGTTCATCTTTCACTAACATATGACGAAGGAAAAAGAGGTTTGAAACCTTTGCTCTCTCCGTTTTTCTAGAGAATAGTGATTTTATAGTGGTTAGTCCACCAACTTAGGGTGTCTTATGAATTTTACTAAATTAATTGACAAACAAATTAAAACGATGGCTATGTACCATGAAAGAGAGTTTAATATACATTAATTAAAATATAGAATGTGTTTAGAAATTTTAAAACAACACTAAAGATCATAGGCTTCAGTATATAGAGCATTTACCGAAAATTCAATATTTTCGTGGGGGTTAACACATAGATTTTGAGAAAAATTCAAAAATATAAAAATACCTTTTTAATGCATAGTTGCATCCTTAACTAACCAATAATGAAGGTCAAAGAGGTTTAGAGCTTTTGTTATTTCCTTTTTCTAGAAAGTAGCTATTTTATAGTGGTTAGTTCACCAATTTAGGGAGTATTATGAAGTTTGCTAAATTAATTGATAAAAACTGAAAACGATATCCATGTACCATGAAAGAGAGCATAATATATATTAATTCAAATTTAGAATGTGTTTAGAAATTTTAAAACAACACTAAAGATCATAGGCTTCACTATATTAAGTAGTTACCGAAAAATTCAATATTTTCGTAGGAGTTAACACATATATTTTGAGAAAAATTCAAAAATATGAAAATAATGTTTTAATGCATAGTTCATCTTTCACTAACATATGATGAAGGAAAAAGAGGTTTGAAACCTTTTTTGTATCCGTTTTTCTAGAGAATAGCGATTTTTTAGTGGTTAGTTCACCAACTTAGGGAGTATTATGAATTTTACTAAATTAATCGACAAAAAAATTAAAACGGTGCCTATGTACCATGAAAGTGAGTTTAATATACATTAATTCAAATATTTAATGTGTTTAGAAATTTTAAAATAACACTAAAGATCATATGCTTCAGTATATAGAGCATTTACCAAAAAATTCAATATTTTCGTAGGAGTTAACACATAGATTTTGAGAAAAATTCAAAAATTTGAAAATACTGTTTTAATGCATAGTTAATCCTTCACTAACATATGATGAAGGAAAAAGGCGTTTGAAACCCTTGCTGTCTCCGTTTTTCTAGAGAATAGCGATTTTATAGTGGTTAGTCCACCAACTTAGGGAGTTTTATGAATTTTACTAAATTAATTGAAAACAAAATTAAAACAATGCCTATGTACCCTGAAAGAGAGTTTAATATACAGTAATTCAAATATTGAATGTGTTTAGAAATATTAAAACAACACTAAAGATCATAGGCTTCTGTATGTAGAGCATTTACCGAAAAATTCAATATTTTTGTAGGAGATAACACATAGATTTTGAGAAAAATTCAAAAGTATGAAAATACTGTTTTAATACATAGTTCATCATTCACTAACATATGATGAAGGAAAAAGAGGTTTGAAACCTTTGTTGTATCCATTTTTCTAGAGAATAGCGATTTTATAGTGGTTAGTCCACCAACTTAGGGAGTATTATGAATTTTACTAAATTAATTGACAAACAAATTAAAACGGTGCCTATGTACCATGAAAGAGAGTTTAATATACATTAATTCAAATATTGAATGTGTTTATAAATTTTAAAACAACACTAAAGATCATAGGCTTCAGTATATAGAGCATTTACCGAAAATTCAATATTTTCGTAGGGGTTAACACATAGATTTTGAGAAAGATTCAAAAATATGAAAATACTGTTTTAATTCATAGTTCATCCTTCACTAACATATGCTGAAGGAAAAAGAAGTTTGAAACCTTTGTTGTATCCGTTTTTCTAGAGAATAGCGATTTTATAGTTGTTAGTCCACCAACTTAGGGAGTATAATGAATTTTACTAAATTAATTGAAAAAATTAAAACAATATCCATGTACCATGAAAGAGAGCATAATATATATTAATACAAATTTAGAATGTGTTTAGTAATTTTTAAACAACACTAAAGATAATAGGCTTCACTATATAGAGCATTTACAAAAAAATTCACTATTTTCGTAGGAGTTAACACATAGATTTTGAGAAAAATTCAAAAATATGAAAATACTGTTTTAATGCATAGTTCATCTTTCACTAACATATGATGAAGGAAAAAGAGGTTTGAAACCTTTTTTGTATCCGTTTTTCTAGAGAATAGCGATTTTATAGTGGTTAGTCCACCAACTTAGGGAGTATTATGAATTTTACTAAATTAATTGACAAACAAATTAAAAAGATGCCTATGTACCATGAAAGAGAGTTTAATATACATTAATTCAAATATTGAATGTGTTTATAAATTTTAAAACAACACTAAAGATCATAGGCTTCAGTATATAGAGCATTTACCGAAAATTCAATATTTTCGTAGGGGTTAACACATAGATTTTGAGAAAGATTCAAAAATATGAAAATACTGTTTTAATTCATAGTTCATCCTTCACTAACATATGCTGAAGGAAAAAGAAGTTTGAAACCTTTGTTGTATCCGTTTTTCTAGAGAATAGCGATTTTATAGTTGTTAGTCCACCAACTTAGGGAGTATAATGAATTTTACTAAATTAATTGAAAAAATTAAAACGATATCCATGTACCATGAAAGAGAGCATAATATATATTAATACAAATTTAGAATGTGTTTAGTAATTTTTAAACAACACTAAAGATAATAGGCTTCACTATATAGAGCATTTACAAAAAAATTCAATATTTTCGTAGGAGTTAACACATAGATTTTGAGAAAAATTCAAAAATATGAAAATACTGTTTTAATGCATAGTTCATCTTTCACTAACATATGATGAAGGAAAAAGAGGTTTGAAACCTTTTTTGTATCCGTTTTTCTAGAGAATAGCGATTTTATAGTGGTTAGTCCACCAACTTAGGGAGTATTATGAATTTTACTAAATTAATTGACAAAAAATTAAAACGATGCCTATGTACCATGAAAGAGAGTTTAATATACATTAATTCAAATATTGAATGTGTTTATAAATTTTAAAACAACACTAAAGATCATAGGCTTCAGTATATAGAGCATTTACCGAAAATTCAATATTTTCGTAGGGGTTAACACATAGATTTTGAGAAAATTCAAAAATATGAAAATACTGTTTTAATCATAGTTCATCCTTCACTAACATATGATGAAGGAAAAAGAAGTTTGAAACCTTTGTTGTATCCGTTTTTCTAGAGAATAGCGATTTATAGTTGTTAGTCCACCAACTTAGGGAGTATAATGAATTTTACTAAATTAATTGAAAAAATTAAAACGATATCCATGTACCATGAAAGAGAGCATAATATATATTAATACAAATTTAGAATGTGTTTAGTAATTTTAAACAACACTAAAGATCATAGGCTTCACTATATAGAGCATTTACAAAAAAATTCAATATTTTCGTAGGAGTTAACACATAGATTTTGAGAAAAATTCAAAAATATGAAAATACTGTTTTAATGCATAGTTCATCTTTCACTAACATATGATGAAGGAAAAGAGGTTTGAAACCTTTTTGTATCCGTTTTTCTAGAGAATAGCGATTTTATAGTGGTTAGTCCACCAACTTAGGGAGTATTATGAATTTTACTAAATTAATTGACAAAAAATTAAAACGATGCCTATGTACCATGAAAGAGAGTTTAATATACATTAATCAAATATTGAATGTGTTTAGAAATTTTAAAACAACACTAAAGATCATAGGCTTCAGTATATAGAGCATTTACCGAAAAATTCAATATTTTCGTAGGGGTTAACACATAGATTTTGAGAAAGATTCAAAAATATGAAAATACTGTTTTAATCATAGTTCATCCTTCACTAACATATGCTGAAGGAAAAGAAGTTTGAAACCTTTGTTGTATCCGTTTTTCTAGAGAATAGCGATTTTATAGTTGTTAGTCCACCAACTTAGGGAGTATTATGAATTTTACTAAATTAATTGAAAAAATTAAAACGATATCCATGTACCATGAAAGAGAGCATAATATATATTAATACAAATTTAGAATGTGTTTAGTAATTTTTAAACAACACTAAAGATCATAGGCTTCACTATATAGAGCATTTACCGAAAAAATTCAATATTTTCGTCGGGGTTAACACATAGATTTTGAGAAAATTTCAAAAATATGAAAATACTGTTTTAATGCCTAGTTCATCTTTCACTAACATATGATGAAGGAAAAAGAGGTTTGAAACCTTTGTTGTATCCGTTTTTCTAGAGAATAGCGATTTTATAGTGGTTAGTCCACCAACTTAGGGAGTATTATGAATTTTACTAAATTAATTGACAAAAAATTAAAACGATGCCCATGTACCATGAAAGAGAGTTTAATATACATTAATTAAATATTGAATGTGTTTAGAAATTTTAAAACAACACTAAAGATCATAGGCTTCAGTATATAGAGCATTTACCGAAAATTCAATATTTTCGTAGGGGTTAACACATAGATTTTGAGAAAAATTCAAAAATATGAAAATACTGTTTTAATGCATAGTTCATCCTTCACTAACATATGATGAAGGAAAAAGACGTTTGAAACCTTTGTTGTCTCCGTTTTTCTAGAGAATAGCAATTTTATAGTGGTTAGTCCACCAATTTAGGGAGTATTATGAATTTTACTAAATTAATTGAAAAATTAAAACGATATCCATGTACCATGAAAGAGAGTTTAATATACATTAATACAAATTTAGAATGTGTTTAGAATTTTTAACAACACTAAAGATCATAGGCTTCAGTATATAGAGCATTTACAAAAAATTCAATATTTTCGTAGGGTTAACACATAGATTTTGAGAAAAATTCAAAAATATGAAATACTGTTTTAATGCATAGTTCATCCTTCACTAACATATGATGAAGGAAAAGAGGTTTGAAACCTTTTTTGTCTCCGTTTTTCTAGAGAATAGCGATTTTATAGTGGTTAGTCCACCAATTAGGGAGTATTATGAATTTTACTAAATTAATTGACAAAAAATTAAAACGATGCCCATGTACCATGAAAGAGAGTTTAATATACATTAATACAAATGTAGAATGTGTTTAAAATTTTAAAACAACACTAAAGATCATAGGCTTCAGTATATAGGGCATTTACCGAAAAAATTCAATATTTTCGTCGGGGTTAACACATAGATTTTGAGAAAATTCAAAAATATGAAAATACTGTTTAATGCCTAGTTCATCCTTCACTAACATATGATGAAGGAAAAAGAGGTTTGAAACCTTTGGTGTCTCCGTTTTTCTAGAGAATAGCGATTTTATAGTGGTTAGTCCACCAACTTTGGGATTATTATGAATTTTACTAAACTATTTGACAAAAAATTAAAACGATCCATGTACCATGAAAGAGAGTTTAATATACATTATACAAATTAGAATGTGTTTAGTAATTTTTAAACAACACTAAAGATCATAGGCTTCAGTATATAGAGCATTTACAAAAAATTCAATATTTTCGTAGGGGTTAACACATAGATTTTGAGAAAAAATTCAAAAATATGAAAATACTGTTTTAATGCATAGTTCATCCTTCACTAACATATGATGAAGGAAAAAGGGGTTTGAACACTTTTTTGTCTCCATTTTTCTAGAGAAAAGCGATTTTATATTGGTTAGTCCACCAATTTAGGGAGTATTATGAATTTTACTAAATTAATTGTCAAAACATTAAAACGATGACCATGTACCATGAAATAGAGTTTAATATACATTAATACAAATTAGAATGTGTTTTAGAAATTTTAAAACAACACTAAGATCATAGGCTTCAGTATATAGAGCATTTACCGAAAAATTCAATATTTCGTAGGGTTAACACATAGATTTGAGAAAATTTCAAAATATGAAAATACTGTTTAATGCATAGTTCTCCTTCACTAACATATGATGAAGGAAAAAGAGGTTTGAAACCTTGTTGTCTCCGTTTTTCTAGAGAATAGCGATTTTATAGTGGTTAGTCCACCAATTAGGGAGTATTATGAATTTTACTAAATTAATTGAAAAAATTAAAACGATGTCCATGTACCATGAAAGAGAGTTTAATATATTAATACAAATTTAGAATGTGTTTAGAAATTTTAAAACAACACTAAATATCATAGGCTTCAGTATATAGAGCATTTACCGAAAAATTCAATATTTTCGTAGGGGTTAACACATAGATTTTGAGAAAAATTCAAAATATGAAAATACTGTTTTAATGCATAGTTGCATCTTCACTAACATATGATGAAGGTCAAAGAGGTTTGAAACCTTTTTTGTCTCCGTTTTCTAGAGAAATAGCGATTTTATAGTGGTTAGTCCACCAATTTAGGGGTAGTATATGAATTTTACTAAATTAATTGACAAAAATTAAAACGATATCCATGTACCATGAAAGAGAGTTTAATATACATTAATACAAATGTAGAATGTGTTTAGAAATTTTAAAACAACACTAAAGATCATAGGATTCAGTATATAGAGCATATACCGAAAAATTCAATATTTTCGTAGGGGTTAACACATAGATTTTGAGAAAAATTCAAAAATATGAAAATACTGTTTTAATGCATAGTTCATCCTTCACTAACATATGATGAAGGAAAAAGAGGTTTGAAACCTTTTTGTCTCCGTTTTTCTAGAGAATAGCGATTTATAGTGGTTAGTCACCAATTTAGGGAGAGTATTATGAAGTTTTACTAAATTAATTGACAAAAAAAATTAAAAGATGCCCATGTACCATGAAAGAGAGTTTAATATACATTAATACAAATATGAATGTGTTAGAAATTTTAAACAACACTAAAGATCATAGGCTTCAGTATATAGAGCATTTACCAAAAAATTCAATATTTTCGTAGGGTTAACACATAGATTTGAGAAAAATTCAAAAATATGAAAATACTGTTTTAATGCCAGTTAATCCTTCACTAACATATGATGAAGGAAAAGGAGTTTGAAACCTTTGTTGTCTCCGTTTTTCTAGAGAATAGCGATTTTATAGTGGTTAGTCCACCAATTTAGGAAGTATTATGAATTTTACTAAATTAATTGACAAAAAATTAAAACGATGCCCATGTACCATGAAAGAGAGTTTAATATACATTAATACAAATATAGAATGTGTTTAGAAATTTTAAAACAACACTAAAGATCATAGGCTTCAGTATAGAGCATTACCGAAAAATTCAATATTTTCGTAGGGGTTAACACATAGATTTTGAGAAAAATTCAAAAATATGAAAATACTGTTTTAATGCATAGTTCATCCTTCACTAACATATGATGAAGGAAAAAGAGGTTTGAAACCTTTGTTGTCTCCGTTTTTCTAGAGAATAGCGATTTTATAGTGGTTAGTCCACAATTTAGGGAGTATTATGAATTTTACTAAATTAATTGACAAAAAATTAAAACGATGCCCATGTACCATGAAAGAGAGTTTAATATACATTAATACAAATATAGAATGTGTTTAGAAATTTTAAAACAACACTAAAGATCATAGGCTTCAGTATATAGAGCATTTACCGAAAATTCAATATTTTCGTAGGGGTTAACACATAGATTTTGAGAAAAATTCAAAAATATTAAAATACTGTTTTAATGCTTAGTTCATCCTTCACTAACATATGATGAAGGAAAA
This sequence comes from Brassica napus, assembly GCF_020379485.1. Classification (NCBI taxonomy): domain Eukaryota; kingdom Viridiplantae; phylum Streptophyta; class Magnoliopsida; order Brassicales; family Brassicaceae; genus Brassica; species Brassica napus. The sequence goes on from NC_063447.1 coordinate 1,579,113, forward strand.
AGAAGTTTGAAACCTGTTGTCTCCGTTTTTCTAGAGATAGCGATTTATAGTTGTTAGTCCACCAACTTAGGGAGTATTATGAATTTTACTAAATTAATGAAAAAATTAAAACGATGTCCATGTACCATGAAAGAGAGTTTAATATACATTAATACAAATGTAGAATGTGTTAGAATTTTTAAACAACACTAAAGATCATAGGCTTCAGTATATAGAGCATTTACAAAAAAATTCAATATTTTCGTAGGGGTAACACATAGATTTTGAGAAAATTCAAAAATATGAAAATACTGTTTTAATGCATAGTTCATCCTTCACTAACATATGATGAAGGAAAAGAGGTTTGAAACTTTTTGTCTCCGTTTTCTAGAGAATAGCGATTTTATAGTGGTTAGTCCACCAATTTAGGGAGTATTATGAATTTTACTAAATTAATTGACAAAAAATTAAAACGATGCCTATGTACCATGAAAGAGAGTTTAATATACATTAATACAAATATAGAATGTGTTTAGAAATTTAAAACAACACTAAAGATCATAGGCTTCAGTATATAGAGCATTTACCGAAAATTCAATATTTTCGTAGGGGTTAACCAAGATTTTGAGAAAGATTCAAAAATATGAAAATACTGTTTTAATCATAGTTCATCCTTCACTAACATATGATGAAGGAAAAAGAGTTGAAAACTTTGTTGTCTCCGTTTTTCTAGAGAATAGCGATTTTATAGTGGTTAGTCCACAACATTTAGGGAGTATTATGAATTTTACTAAATTAATTGAAAAAAAATTAAAACGATATCCATGTACCATGAAAGAGAGTTTAATATACATTAATACAAATTAGAATGTGTTAGAAATTTTTAAACAACACTAAAGATCATAGGCTTCAGTATATAGAGCATTTACAAAAAAATTCAATATTTTGTAGGGGTAACACATAGATTTTGAGAAAAATTCAAAAATATGAAAATACTGTTTTAATGCATAGTTCATCTTTCACTAACATATGATGAAGGAAAAAGAGGTTTGAAACCTTTTTGTCTCCGTTTTCTAGAGAATAGCGATTTTATAGTGGTTAGTCCACCAATTTGGGAGTATTATGAATTTACTAAATTATTGACAAAAAATAAAACGATGCCCATGTACCATGAAAGAGAGTTTAATATACATTAATCAAATTGAATGTGTTTTAGAAATTTAAAACAACACTTAAGATCATAGGATTCAGTATATAGAACATTTACCGAAAAATTCAAATTTTCGTAGGGTTAACACATAGATTTGAGAAAAAATTCAAAAATAAAAAAATACTGTTTTAATGCAAAGTTCATCCTTCACTAACATATGATGAAGGAAAGGAGGTTTGAAACCTTGTTGTCTGTCTCCTTTTCTAGAGAATAGCGATTTTATAGTGGTTAGTCCACCAATTTAGGGAGTATTATGAATTTACTAAATTAATGGACAAAAAAATTAAAACGATGCCATGTACCATGAAAAAGAGTTTAATATACATAATTAAAATGGAATGTGTTTAGAAATTTTAAAACAACACTAAAGATATAGGCTTCAGTATATAAAGCATTTACCGAAAAATTAATATTTTCGTAGGGGTTAACACATAGATTTGAGAAAAATTTAAAATATGAAAATATGTTTGAATGCATAGTTCATCCTCACTAACATATGATGAAGGAAAAAGAGGTTTGAAACTTTGGTGTCTCCGTTTTTCTAGAGAATAGAGATTTTATAGTGGTTAGTCCACCAACTTGGAGTATTATGAATTTATAAATTAATTGACAAAAAATTAAACGATGCCCATGTACCAGAAAGAGAGTTTAATATACATTAATACAAATATAGAATGTGTTTAGAAATTTTAAAACAACACTAAAGATCATAGGATTCAGTATATAGAGCATTTACCGAAATTCAATCTTTCGAGGGGTTAACACATAGATTTGAGAAAAATTCAAAAATATAAAAATACTGTTTAATGCATAGTTCATCCTTCACTAACATATGCTGAAGGAAAAAGAGGTTTGAAACCTTTGTTGTCTCCGTTTTTCTAGAGAAATAGCGATTTTATAGTGGTTAGTCCACCAACTTTGGAAGTAGTATATGAATTTTAAAAATTAATTAACAAAAAAATTAAGTACGAGCATATGTATCATGAAGAGAGGGTAATATACATTAATTAAATATAGAATGTGTTTAGATTTTTAAAACACAATAAAGATCATAGGTTCAGTATT